>NC_049986.1:14401791-14483671 GCF_000003815.2 Branchiostoma floridae | reverse complement strand
ATGGAAACACCGTAGACGGCAAGAATTGCATGTACATATCATGGCAGCACCTTTTGTCAGACCATTTTGTCTAAGACTAAGATGAAGAATGCTCTAGTACCTTTCATTAGAAAATCAAGTTAAAGTCAAGTCAAGTCAACCTACAAAACTTTTCAAAGCGTCTTTTATTTTGCTCTTTTGTCTAGATTTTATGTATAATGACACAAAATGCACTTCAAGACAAAAGGAAAATGCTCCACAAAGTTCTATGGTGTTCGTTTTATGTTCTTTGGCACAAGGTTTTGTCTCTTGCATGTGTCACACACACCCTCTACCTTTTATACTTCTAACTATGATGAGAAGGGCAGTAACCTACTGCTATGGAAAGGTTGTGTGCCAATTGATCTTGGCCAATCCCCTTGATGCCTACAGAAGCCTACCTTAATGAATGGCCCAGTAGACCGTGGAAGTACATGCCCCTTCTTGTATGGCGTCCGTGTGGACGTCTTTTTCATCATCAGTGTGAAAGTATGAGCCACGGCAATCAGTCTGGACTTGTAGAAGATTAGGTCTGGGAAATCTCTGTCTCATCTTGCCAAAGATATGTGGGTTTTCTGAATAAAAGTGTGTTAGGTGGATTAAGAAGCACTCAGCTGACTTTTGTGGTGTCCTTTATGAGGACAACTTAGTGGAAAACTTGTTTAAAAAAAAGCACTGAGTCACTCAAAGAACACATATCTCTGCCACTATGTGTGAGGAAAGCTGTAAACACTTGCTTAAAATTTATGCTCAATTCTAATTCAAACACGTCAAGTAGTCCTGTTTTCTGTAATTTTGACATGTAAGCTGCTTTGACACTGCCAATTTATACCAGTAATAGAGACATTAGTTTGGTGCAACCAAAAAGCCTTACAGAGGTGCAGAAAATCTGGCTAGTAATAGCCATACATATTGCAGAGATCAATTTGAGATAGCTGCTTTTTCCACAGATGATAAGGAAATGCTTCTCCTTTCTGAAACAGACAGCTATGGAAGATGTCTGGTAGAATAGAGGATAGAATAGGCCATTCTATCATGGATTAGGTACTTGCAAAGCTGTCTGCCATAGATCAAAGAGATATGTTTCCACTTTTCCTTTCTGTTTGCCTGTTTGCTCAGTTTGTCTTGTAGTAGGAACTTGACACTAGTTCACCTTTATCTGTGGGGTAACCTATATCCGTTGTACTAAACAGAGTATTTAGGGACATCAAGTAGACTGACGGTAGTTTCAAACATCAAGATTTTTCTATGTTGAAAATATTGCAATTGCCACGGACTTGATATCCCTAAACACCTTGTTTTAAAATACAACGGATATAGGTTATCCCACAGATTAATGAATTAGTGAATTAGCATTACATATTTACAGACATTTACATATATGTGTAAGTTGCTCTTAGTCTACTTCCAGCAAGTTGTATTATGTGTATCAGGACATACCAGGATCGCCTGTATATCTCTGATTACTGTAGGATTTCCCAGGCAAATTCCTGTACTTAAAATACTGTCGATGCTGTCAGCCTTATCTCATGAATTATTCATTATAACTATTTTATTACCTGAATAATGAGTGACATTTTTTCAGAGTTGTAAAATTAGACGCGATTAGCTTAATGTCAAATCTTCCTTTATGGTCAACAAACCACCCTTAAGTGCCTTAGTCTGGTCTCCTGTTCTTTTTATTTCAAGGTGTGAAGTTAGATAAAATTAGAGCAAAGTCAAACTGACAAATACATTAAACGTTATCACATACCTAATCCTGTTGTAACAGTTGCAGTGTAGGGAATTTGTTGCTTTCACTGGGAATGGTTGTTAATAGATGTGCTGTATACAATGACATGAGAGGTCTTATTTATGAGGTTTAACAAAAACTTTGTGGACTGCCAGACAACAGGCTGACACTTTCCTTGACCTACCTCAGGAATTATGCAGCCGTTTTATTCCCCAAATTGTTAGGGTATGCACATGTGGGCATTAAATCGTGATTTATCATAGACAAACTGCCCCAAAATGTTTTAGTTTGCTGTGTTATTAACCATATCACAAGGTGCAAGATGAGATAAAAATGCTGTAAAAGCAGCCTGACAACACTATAAAAGTTATCACTTAATCCTGTCTGCGCTTTTTCACTGTAGGGAGTGTATCACATCAAACGTGATCAGCCCCATTATGATGGTTACTGGGTCGACTGCAAAGCATGACAAATTGGGGACAACTGCATATAGTACAATGTAGCTGTTACCCCAAAGACTGCCCGACAAATAAAGAAGAGGTGTAACTTTGACATACATGATGTAGTTTTCCTGTGAAGTCAGCTCTGCTTAGTTAGGCAGGGTGTCGACTGTGGAGCCCCATGTATAATGCTAGTATGTGCTGTTGGGGAGAAATGTCAGCTCATGTTTAGTTGGTTAACCGAAACATATTACATGTAGTTACTAAGCAGACGGATATATGATTTTGAAGAAGATGCCAGTCATTGAATACTGTTGTCATCAGTTGACTGTTGGATAATGGTAAATAGAAATGAGCCTCTCTTCCGTAAGCTCCATTGAACTTTTGATTAACTCCATGTCTCTTCCACAAAATGCCATACAACATGATTTATAGAAGTTCTGATTCTTATTTGGTCAGATGTTTCTCTGTATTGTCCTCTTGATCCTCTTTCATCCCATTTTACCTGTCTTGTGGGCAATGAGCCCCCACGGAAATCAATGCAATCTTGACAGGTACCCCTGATGTTCAGGAGATGAAATGAATTTGAAAGTTGTTTGAAAAGGTTGGAAAGTGCAAAGGCATTTAAGGTCAATATCACAGATCTGTGTCAGTTTTGCAGAACAACGTCACTATCAAAGTTACTTGGAATAGTTTTGGCAAGGAATCTGTATGAGCGCTATTAAAGGAAGAATTTCTTAAAGTACCATGTATTACTACAGTTTCCAATGATACTACAGGATCATCTTGTACATGTACTACTTTATAGCTGGTGGATAGGACCATAAAGAAATTAATCATAAGTTAGCTCTCAGGAAAGTTTTATTTTGGCTGAAATGTTGTCTCTGTTACCAAGGAAATCCTGGTTGGAATGTGTTTGGTCTAACTAGGGTAGACAGAGCTGCTTGGAAGAGTGGTGTAAAGACTAGCCGACTGCTGCCTACCCCTGTGTCAGGGATCCCAGCAGCAGTATAACCAAATACTGGATACTACTACTACATGTACTACTACTGCTACTCTGATCCCTTGTTCTGTTCTTGTTTTTTTTTCTGAAATGTTACCATCTCTCTCTCATCCCTTGTTCTGTATTGTTGTTCTTCAGGATTCCCCATGTGAACAAGTTTTCCAGCATGACATCAACAGAACCTTCCCCGCACACGAGTTCTTCAGGAAAGTTTTTTATTCTGAAATGTTACCATCTCTTTCTGATCCCTTGTTCTGTATTGTATTACTCCAGGAGTCTCCGTGTGAACAAGTTATCCAGCGGGACATCAACAGAACCTTTCCCGCACACGAGTTCTTCAAGGACACGGGCAGCCTGGGTCAGGAGTCGCTGTACAAGATCAGCAAGGCGTACTCCGTGTTTGATGAGGAGATCGGGTACTGCCAGGGGCTGTCCTTCCTGGCGGCGTCGCTGCTGCTCCACGTGAGTTGATCCTTTGATAAGGTCACATTAGGGAGGTAGTCTCTCCTGTGTCAAGCCATCACATGGCAGAGAACTGTAGAGTGAGGCCTTACAGAGATGGGATTCACGTGGGAGTTGTTAAATTGGACAGCATCAGATAAGAAACTGTGGAGAACAATGACGGCCCACCTCAGTAACATTAACTGACATGCGGCAAAGATGATGATGATGAAAGTGATCTCCTCTGCATGCCTGAAAAACTAGTGTGTTACTGGCAGCTGGTATACCAAATGTCACTTACACAGGCTGACCAATTCAGATTTAGAATATAAGTTGAAACATTAACAGTTATTGCTGAACACACTCACTTAGTGCAACATACCTGTCCTTGGTGACAAACACTACTCATGTAGTGCAACATACTTGTCCTTGGTGCTGAACACCACTCACTTAATGTAACATACCTATCCTTGGTGCTGAACACTACTCATGTAGTGCAATATACTTGTCCTTGGTGCTGAACACCACTCACTTAATGTAACATACCTGTACTCAGTACAACATAGCTGTCCTTGGTGCTGAACTCCTACAATTCCACCAGGTGCCATAATACCGCCACATGATAAAAAAATACTTGAATCCAAAAAGTTATTGAAAGGGATGTACATGTACATGTACCAATGAAACATCAGTAATCCTGAGGTATATACACTTCAGATATTTAGGTGTTCAATACAATCTTGAAAAGACCTGTATAACAATGTTGTATTGATGTTGCAGTATTATGGCACCTGGTGGAGTCATGAAAGTTGATGTTAACACCCTAGATGATAAACTATGAGAGTCCCAGAAGTGTATAGCCTGGATACATCATGTTGGCAGTCAAGTTTCATGTAATCAATCAAGTCAAGTCATGGCTGGTAGCATATGTGTCTACTTTCAGACAACATGTATCACAACTTTCCCAGGGAGGAAGGATAACCTAGAAAGTATGTACTGAAAATTTAGGAATGGTTTTGAAAGTCATGATGGAGTCCTTAAATTGTACGACTGAGACTACTAAAGTTGATATTGTCCCTGTTATCTGTTAGTCTGACATGTAGAGTACATGTAAGTTACAACTGTAGTCTGCTAGGGGAGCCAGTATAGCTGATAAAGCTTATCAAGAATGGATTTGAAGTAAGCAGTATGTCAGCAGAGCACTCAGCAGACACATTATGGGTGTTGATGGTTGCTGCTAAGTGACTTCTGCAGTCTAACTTTCCAGCATAATGTATTGGTGAAGCATGTATCTGTTTCTCTGTCAGCCTGACCAAAGACTCAGATACAGGCTGTCCTAGCTTTGTTAAATGCACATGTATATCATTCATCATGTCATTTTGTACAACAGAACAAAGATGATTTTAAACTCTGTATTGAGTACTTCTGGATGAATGTAATTTTCAAAGTACAAACTAGTGTCTGTGTTCACTGTGAAAATAGATTGAACAATTTTTTGTCTTCTTCTGTCATACATTCTGTCATACAATTCCACCAGATGCCATGATACTGCCACATGAGAAAAATACATGAATTCAAAGTGATTTAAAGGGATGTACAAATGTAGCATCAGTAATCCTGAGGTATAACGTTAGTTCACCTTTATCCGTAGGGTAACCTATATCCATTGTATATAAAAATTGGGTATTGGGGATTGTTACGTTGATGGAAGCTAGTTTCACATTGCAATATTTTGAAAATGTTTACATTTGAAACTCATGTCGTTGACTTGAAATCTCTAAATACTCAGTTTATTAAAACAACGAATCTAGGTTACCCCACGGATTAAGGTGAACTAGCGTTATACATTTCACATTTTATGGTGTTCAAGAGCAGGCCTCTGCATGTATAACAATTTTTCTTTTCATGTGGCAGTATTACGGCACCTGGTGGAATTATGAGAGTTGATTACGATGTTGATACCAGAGTACATGTACCCTACTGCATTTTCCCCAGATGCCAGAGGAGCAGGCGTTCTGTGTGCTGGTGAAGGCCATGTTTGACTACAACCTGAGGGACCTGTTCAAGGAGGACTTCAAGGAGCTGCACATGAGGTTCTATGTGCTGGAGAGATTGATAGAGGTAATGGAAAACACAGTAGTTTTTTTTTAAAGCTTAAGAGAGCAGTCTAGCATGTATCATCAGAACTGCAACTGTTTAGACAGAATCTGTATATGCTGAAAAGCAAGAGACGTACCCTTGGTTGCCATCATCCAAGGGACAGTAGCAGTTCCTGTGCTGTTGTCTCATTATAGGAACAATCTCAACATGTGTTAACATCCATTGGCATAATACCGGTCGGTTTACTGCAATTTCTCAAGCAATGCTAATTTGGCAAATGATCAACGCATCATTTTCTCCAGTTACATGTTGCTGTTACAGCTTACCTTTGCCACTTCTTCTGTGTAAATTATTTTGTCTCTCTGGTCCTGCTAAAAACATAATATCGTAATTGGAACACACCGCGGAATTGCACGGAGAACGGGCGCGTGGTTGGAAGGGGGTGCACTATACCGGTCGAACGAAACACAGCACAATTAACTGCCGCTATGTACCTTTATTCATCCTCTGTTGTTCCTTTCTTTCCTGTTAGTAGTTGCACAAAACAAAAATCTGCATGAGCATACAAAAAGTCATGAGAAAATGGGCGTATACTGACAAGAATTTTCATTTAATTTTGGTCCGTCACAACCGCTATGACGTAAAACTTTACTGCTGGTCGTAGCATTAAAAATGGCGGGAAAATGGCGGCGTACGTTCAATTTGACCCATTCAGCCGTAGATCCGGGCTATTATGCAACGGTTCCTCACACTTTTACACCAGTTGTAGGTCACCAAAAGAAATTCAAGATTGCTGTTGAATCATGCTCGTCTTGTGCCGTGAGCACATGTGATTATTATCTACAAATCTGGCGATGAACGTGACAGTGTGTTTGTCCCACGACGAGCTCGCCTGCCCCGAAAATGACCTGAAAACTTTTGGCCTTGTTGTCTTCGAATGCATTGTTATCGATGCTTTGTAAATTATGTATTGGACACCTAGATGTCTGAAGTGTGCATACCTCAGAAATAACTATTGTTGCATGTGTAGATCTCTTTAAGTTCCACTATTTTTAAATCGACCGGTATAAGGCTTATGACCGGTATTATGCCAATACATGTTACATATGTGCTAAGTAATAATGACTCTTTCGGCCAGTTCATTCTAGTGAAATTGAAGAAGAAAGATAGATGTCACTCAAATCGTCAGGAAATAATCTCTGAATCTTATCCAGTTGAAGAGATCGAATTGTCCTTAAATGAAGAGATATATAATTGCAAAAGAAAGTTTTCTGTAAAATTATGTCATGCTCATCAATTGCAGAAAATTTTTGTCAGGATGTTGTCATTATTGTACTTGTTCAATTAATATCTGTCTTTCACAGGACTACCTCCCGGACTTGAACCAGCACTTCCTGGACTTGAACATTGAGTCCCACATGTACGCCTCCCAGTGGTTCCTGACACTCTTCACCGCCAAGTTTCCCCTCTACATGGTCTTCCGCATCATTGACATCTTTCTCAGTGAGGTCAGTCTGAGAATTTCAACCTGTACACATATAACTATTTTTCTTGAAATATGTTCTAGAGTGAACCTTGATTTACAAGACATCAGTGTAGCAGCTTTACATTTTAATTGTATTTCCCTCCCTTATGGGGACAAGAAAATGTTTTTTTTTTTTTTTTTTTAAGTTTCTTTTTTTTTTCCTTCTCATCCTGGCAATTTTAACAATCACCTTTACAGAAAATGTTTTGATCTTATTTGACCTAAATGACATGAAATTCAGATGGAGGTAGATTGGAAATTCTTTTGCCTATAATTCTGACCTTTGTTCATACAGATTTACCGATTTTGATAGAGAAAGTCTAAGAACTGGACATTGAAATGATGATGTGTGGACATTAATTTGCAGGGTATCGATGTGACCTACAACATTGCACTGGCCCTGCTGAAGACATCCAGGAAGGACCTGCTGGCATTAGACTTCGAGGGCGTGCTGAAGTACTTCCGCGTGCAGCTGCCCAAACTGTACCGGTCAGAGCAGAATGCACAGCAGCTGCTCAGGCTTGCCTGCTCCATGAAGGTCGGTTCATCCTTGGTTCTATTCAGCTTGGATATCCACAATGTAACTACACAAGTCCATTTAGTACCATGAGATATATGTATTTAGATGATACTTTGGTTCATCTGTCCATCTCTGTATTAAACATTATACAACTTGTATGTTCTGTATCTATTTTGGCATGGGTATGGAGTGAAATATTTTATATAGGTTGATGATTAATAGTCCATTTTGGGGTAGAAGTAACTTTTAGGTTGTTCTGTTTCTGCAAAAGATTTATATTTTTGTATGGCAAGGGAGATGTGAAACATATATCTGCTTGTTAATGTGGCCTTTCTTGTTGATTGATTTGTTGATTGTTTGTGTTGATGGTCTCTATGGGAAAAATGGAAAAACTTGAAGGACCACTGCATTTGGTTTTGAAGATGAACAAATGAAATGTGTCCTGCAGATTAACCAGAAGAAGCTGAAGAAGCATGAGAAGGATTATGAAACCCTCAAGGAGCAGGAAATGCAGCAGGAAGACCCTGTGGAGAGACTGCAGGTAAAAGTTTAAGATTTGTAAAAAAGGAAAGATAGTTCACAATTTTGTAAGAAATTTCAGAACTTTGATTTAATGAACTTTAATGAAAACTTAAGGTTTTAAGCAACAAAAAACACTGGTAGAAGCATGGAAAAAGACAGAATTAGATAAGATTTTCACGGAATCTGTTCTGTTCTTCGATCTCTGTTTGTTCAGAGAGAAAACAAGCGGCTGATGGAGGGGAACATGCGGCTGGAGCAGGAAAACGACGACCTTGCCTACGAGCTGGTCACCAGCAAGATCTCCCTCAGAAAGGACCTGGATGCCGTGAGTGCAGAATTTACTGTTCAGTCTTGATCTAGATTTGGACATAGGAGTTTTCTTTTACACAGTCAACCAGTTTTTCTCACCTGCTGAAGAAAACATTTTACATTGTATATCCTATGATCTACCAACCGGATGAAACTATTTTTAGTAGATTTAGAATTGTCTTCTTTCTATGTCTCAGCAATCATCGAAAAGAAGACAAACATTGAAAAGAAAGCTATGGAATATAACCTTGAAATCAGTGTCTGTATTTCTTTCATGCTGACAGTCAGAAGACAAGGCCGACACCCTGAACAAGGAGCTGCTGGCGACCAAACAAATGCTGGTGGATGCAGAGGAGGAGAAGAAACGGCTGGAGGTGGAGTCTACGCAGGTGGGCTCAGGGCTGTTCTCAGAGACTTTTGTTGATGTCACAGTGATAAAAGTCATGTAAAAATATATTGAAGAACTGAGTGTTTCCGTTCGCCTAGGTACCATCTGATTTTACTACCTTGGCTCCTTACTCTTGCTGCACTGCAAAGAAACAGGCAGCAAGTGTGAGGAGTCCCGGTAGAAATCAGATGGTACCCAGGCTATGTTTCCGTTGCTGTACATATATGAACATGTTGCAGTTGATTGCATAAGTCTGCTCACAAGACTACATATCTACATGTAGATGTTTGGAGACTGTCTTTGGAGTATGCAAAAGAAAAGAAACTAATCTTTGTTGCATTGTCTTGAATTTGAGGTGGACCATTCTTCATACTTGACATTGAACTATAATGTTTCCTTGTTGCCCCAGTTGAAGACCATGTGTAGGAGAGAGCTGGAGCGCACAGAGAAGGAGATCAACAGAAATGCCACTATCATCGCAGACTACAAGCAGGTAGGGGAAATCATGGGAGAACAGCATTCTGTGATGTAGAGAGTTCTTTATTTTGTCGTGGATCATAAAAATGGATAGAGGATGTTCCCAAGCAGCCTTTGTAACCCCTACCTCCTATTGGTAATGGTCAGTTAGCCCTAACTCATAAGCTTGCCTCAATAATGATATTTCTGACTTAAGAAGAAGAAATGCTAGCCTTTGGATCTTAAGTTGAGTAAAGAATGTGTTTTAATTTCAATGAATGCCCTCTCTAGATTACTACCTACTACATTATAAGTACTTTGACTGCCAGGTCGTTTGGGGGACAAGGTAGACATGAAGATTGAGAGAACAAGGTAGACATGAACTTCAAGATAGATTGCAAAAATTTAAACCCTGCTGTGTTGCCCCCCTCCCCCAGATCTGCACCCAGCTGAGTGAGAGGCTGGAGCATCAGCAGACTGCTGCCAAGGAGGAGCTGGCAAGAATAAAGGTCAGGATTTGTTTCTTTACAACTTGACATAAAGGATGCAATCTTTAAGTGAATGACTTGCTTAGGATTTTCTAAGGAAAGCTTCTGTAGGCCAAGGGAAGAATCTAATCATGAAGGTTTCTGTCAACAGCCAACAATTTATAGATAATATTTGACCATGCCATGTCCTTGGGAATGAGACTGATGACTCCTGAAAGACTGTTCAGTAACTTGCAGTATCTTTGTAAAACCCTCAGGGCCAAGTGAAGACATGTGAAAAGTGCTGCAAGCTGTTCACAGAGAATGGAGACGTCAAGATAGAAGCCTTACCGGAGACATCTGATGGCACGGAGAGTGAGTAACCCTCATACTAGTCAACGTTGATGTGTATATGTCAACTATAGTGCCAACTAGGGGTGGGTACCGGTACAGAAAATTCAGGTCCAGGTCCGGTTCAGGTCCTGAGGATCAGGTCCCGGTCCGTACCTGAACTTGGACCTAATTCAGTATATGAAAACTTGTGAATGGACGATACTCAAAACAATGGTCCATTTCGCTACAAAGAAATCTGTTTTGGGCTGTTTTCGATTCCCACTGGCGTTTTAAAATCCTACAAGGCTAACTGCCTCTGTACTGTAAAAGAAATTATGTCATACCTGTGACGCGAAAACGTTCGATACAGGTGTTCCGGACCGGCTGATAACTTTCCGTATGGCCCGGGCTTATCACACGGGCTCCATTCGAATAAATCGAACTGTTTCGAGTGGGCCGAGTACGGCGCCATCGAAAGTTCGAATACCTGATTCGGACGTTGGAACATAAGTGTTGCAACGCTTTTTTTTCGAGGGCAACAAATTTGTTCAACTTCTGGCGCATTTCGGATCAAAACATGGGTTTTCTCAGGTGGGTATCGCCGTCGGGCGATCCGACCCGCAGTCGGGCTGATACCTTGGGTGATACGGAATACACCGTGTTGTATTCTATATGTAAAAGTTGGTAGAAATGACTATAGACTCTACTCTACTCCGCTCTTGTTATTTTCCTCGACCGGTAATCCTCAAAACGTGTGAATGCCTGGTCATATATCTGTTCATTTTCCAATCGGTCCAACATCCAGTCCACTATATTGTTTCAGGTCCGTTTTTTCTGGACCGGTCCAATGAGAAAAAACGGTTTTGTACCAACTGTAGTTAGCTAGTTTTCTAGTTGAAAATCTTTAAAAATTTGCACTTCAACCCTACAAATGTCGATTGCTTGGCAAGAAGAGTCAGACCTCCCACTTAAATCTGATGACAAATGTAATAATATAACATTTTGTTGGCTGACTGATTAAATTGGCTCCAGACTTGTCCCTCAAAGGTTTATCAGACGTTTAGAAGCACACTGTATTTTTTGGTTAAGTTCAAATTATTTGAGTTCAAGTTCAGCAAAAATACATCTGACATCAACAAATTGGACTGTGCATAGATAAATTCCCTGATGAGTAAGACAGTCTTGATGTTTTGTTGCCAGATCCAGATGTTCAGGTGGTGAAGAAACAGCTGAGAGAGATGGAGCTGGAGCTGGCACAGACCAAACTGCAGCTGGTGGAGGCTGAGTGTAAGAACCAGGACCTGGAGCACCAGCTCAACGCTGCTCTGTCTGAGATACAGGTAGGAAACAGTGTGGCTCTGGTGTAATGTCAGGATTAAACACAAACCAAACTACAGCTGGTGGAGGCAGAGTGTAAGAACCAGGACCTTGAGCACCAGCTCAATGCTGCTCTGTCTGAGATACAGGTAGGAAACAGTGTGTGGCTCTGGTGTAGTGTCAGGATTAAACACAGACCAAACTGCAGTTGGTGGAGGCCGAGTGTAAGAACCAGGACCTGGAGCACCAGCTCAACGCTGCTCTGTCTGAGATACAGGTAGGAAACTTTACATCTGGTAGAAATCCATCTTAATGTTTTTTGGCACAGTCTGTTATCTACAGGATAATGTTTACACTGTCATAGTTCAATACAACAGGAGCATTGTCATTGAGTGTAAGAACCAGGACCTGGAGCACCAGCTCAATGCTGCTCTCTAAGAGATACAGGTAGGGGGCATGGGGAGTTGGTGTGGCTCTTGTGTAGTGTCAGCTTTGAACACAGATCCTTTCAAAGCTCTCCGAACTCCAGCAATGTGGACCAACAGAAAGATATATTACAACATCTATATCTATTGAAAATAGGTTTTAATTTTTTGGCACTGTCTGAAATTTACAGGATAATGTGTACACTGTTATAGTTCCATACAATATATAGGAGAATTGTAGTCATTAAGGAAGACCCAGGTGAGCAATTCAGTGTAGTCAGGTTTGAACACAGATCATATCAGATCAAATCTCTCTGCCTATTTTAACTTACAGAAAAATCTGTTCACACAACATTAGATTTTGTTGCTGGTGGAAATGCATCTGAACTGTTTCAGCACAGTCTGTTATTTACACTGTACACAGTCATAGTTCAATACAATACGTGTAGGATCCAGAGCACTGTTGTCATTGAGGAAGTTTCAGGAAAGCATTAAAGGTTGATTTAGTTCTGCAGCGATGATAATGTTACACAATGTACAAGCTTCATTGGTACAGTACAAGGAATGCCATTTTTATTGTTCTAGTTCTATCACTTTTATCACTGTCATTTGTTTTTTCCTACTTTCTAGGCTTCTAGAAACAGCTGGTTTCAGAAGACCCTAACATCGATCAAGGAAGTGACGAAGAAGGATTCCTCCCCCTCCCCAAGGACACCCACATCAACTACAGCGCCCAAAACACCAACGTTATAGTAGAGGGTGATTAAAATCAAACATTTCCCACACCAACAAAGACCTGCAAACATTTAAACTTAGAGAGAGAAATGCTCAACATTTGTAGGGCATTTGCATTATCAAAGCACCAACATTTATGTAGTAAATGCCAGTGATAACTTTTGTTACGTTGTTAAGACCTTTACCATCCACTCATTACAATAACACAATTCTGTGTCTCTCCTATTCAGTGGAGGATCAAGTTGGTCTTCCAAGAGTCAAACTAGCATCCTGTAGTAGTTTCTTGCCATTTTCTCCATTGGATAACCACATCAAGCATATTCTGGATGGCACATACATTTTGTATGTAGCAACAAATGATCATTTGATTAACAGTTGCACCTAGGTAAACCAATTGATTAATCCGAAATCATTATTGTTAGGTAACAGGAAAAAGAATGGAATGCTAGTTACATGTATCTATCATTTTAGGGCTTGTTTAAGAGTGCATCTGTTCCAGATTGTGTATCTTATATGTACGAAGAATACAAACTGAGTCAATTGAGTTCTTAAATAAAGTGTTTTAGCCTGGTTTTGGATGCTCAATGTCAATTGTTGAAGTTGATGTGGCTTAATAATATATGAACTTATTGACCTGATGCTGATGGAATGGTATCTTCAATGTACATGTAAATGAAAAATATTGAATAAGCTTGATATTAGAATGTTGCCTCTTTGTTGTATTTGGAAGGAGAAAAATTATGATACGATCACGCCCTTGTAAATAGGTTATATGAATTAGAAGATGATGTTAGTGCAATGCAATGGAATGTAAAAGAACCACCATTTATCAACTTTGGTAGGAAGAAAGGTATGAAAAATGCTTATCATATTGCAAGGTACCATATAGTTATGGTAAAATTTCTTATGGTAAAATTACATTTCTTCAGATATGATAGCATGGTTTGTCTTACAGGAAGCATAAATGAAATGGTGAAATGAAATCAGTGATATATTAGTGGTTGCTATGCCAGTATTGAGAGCATTGTAGCACACATGCTTCTTCTTGGATGAGACCATCAGCAAACATTTACATATAACAGTTACAGACATTCATTAAGTTGCACCTTTACTTTTCATTTACTACTCCAGGTATGTAACACTGAATATGTCTGGTCATTCACTTTCAGAACATGTAGATATATGTAGTTACATGTACACTGCTTCTGTTTGAAGTCAAGTTGTTTTAGAATAGAAGAAACTCCAGACCTGATGACCACATTGTACTGAGATGATATATCATTGTCATCTTCATACTATGTGTTGTAAATAGCCAAAGACTGACCAAGGAGCTTATATTGAGATATAAGCTCCTTGGACTGACTGATCTTTGTGACTGCTTCTGAATCAGAAATGTGATCATGATGACTATCATTGTATTATAGAAGTATTTTGTAGATATAGTCATATTTCTTTTTGACTGATTTTGTTTCTGTCTTTCAAGCCACAAATTTTGCTATCCTGTTGAAACCTGGTGACCAAGCTTCACTGTAGATAAGAATCGTGTAAATGTTCTACTGTCCCTCCCCATGATCCCTTATTAATGGTATATTCCTTTTCTTGATCCTCTCAAACGATTCCTCCCCATGATTCTCTGATATAAAAAGGTGCAGCCAATGTAGAAAGAGGGGAAGGGAGGACCATCAGATGCAAATGCACATTGTCAAGTACAGAGCTGGATTCCGTTGAAAGTATGCTGTTCGTATAGGTGTGCATGGAGTAATGATGATGGTTGTCAGCACATAGCCAGAGCTTGGACATTTGAGAATTATCTCTCTTTTTATCACAGTGAAACAACATAGTAAGGAGAGGTTGATGTTATTGCCTACGTTGTACTGTGCCTGTGGTGATAGACCAAGATTCACGATTACTGATGGACAAGGCTTTCAAATTGTCAAATATCACAAAATATTCTGTGTCCTGATACCTGATGTGTTGATAAGATATCATATTATGATAAAGTTGTTGTCATACCAGAATTAGACAATCTTGAAGTAATCATCTATAAAAAGTGCATCAGTGGGCAAAGTATGACTTTTACGACAATAACATAATTGTCTGAACAATAAAAACTGTAGGCTTGCTCAACAACATTTAATACAGTTTTGAGGCAAAATTTGTATTTGGTATCGTATTGCATTCTTCCTAGTTCAAACTCAACATTTGAAAATGTAATGTTACTGTAATATAAAAGGGGGTTCACTAGGTTGAAATATAGAATAATGGAAAACATGTAATACTAATGTACATTGAATTCCACTGGAAATCTTGTGCTTCTTACACCCTAAGAAATGTAAGATGTACCTTTCTTTGATTTCCTCATACAGGGAACTTGTTAGGTGTACTGGGTTATCAAATACAATGAGCCTGGGTCACTTTTTGTTTGTCACTGGTTTCAATGATGGCCATTGAAGTCACTGTACATAAATGTAAGGCATCTTCAATATTCAAACTAGCTGGTATGCACAGCGGACTTTGCAAGCTTCCTTGGTATTGAATACAATATATAAGTACAGATATCCCAACATTTTGCTTCGTTTATGTTGTGTGTATTCAACAAGAAAATTTGTAGGTTGTGGAACATAATCTGTCCACTCAGTTGATAGATCTTACAAACTGCAGAAATGAAATCATGCACCCCCTGGTCTGTGAAGGAGTTGTGCAGGTCCAATTTTACAGGTGCCTCAGAAAGGGACATATCTGTGAGGAGCAGATCTTTCACCATTGTCATAGCAAAACATACTGTACCCTGTACTAGTTAACCAAGACTTGGCTGCAGTAAAAAAAAACGTTGTTTCAGTCATGTCTTTGTAATTACTTGTGACAATAACATAACTATTTTGTCGGTGATTGTGTGTCTGTGAAAACAATAACTTGAGAATGCTTGGATGGATCTTTTTCTTTGGTATGTGGATAGGTCTGGTGAGACCTAGAAATGTACTGCAGTGGCACATGATCTACCAACCTAATAAGCACATAGCTTCACTTTTCAAGACGCAGGAATGAGACATATTGGTACACTGTTCAGGTCAAAAATTTTTTAATAGTCAACAATGCTTTAGGGACTCTTTGTTCTGTAGCAGCATTCTTTAATACTGGTGCAAGAGCAGTATACAAAATGATGTATATTTAGTGGGAATGTTCACCCTGTCTGCTATACTTTGTTGATAATGTTACACTATACCGGTATGATGACATGGTTGTTTTGTTATAGGCACAAGGCCATACATTGGGTCTAACACAAAATTGAATACGAATAGGAAGGCTTGTTGTAACCATAGTGTCTAAAAGGGTAAAATGTCACTAGCTTTTCTACCATCTCAAACTTGCGCAAAGCACACATCCAAATGCACATCAATACAAAGAGTGTCTCAGCATACTATTAGAGTATAGATTAGTAACGGTCCGTTTAAAATATGTTGTTAGAAATACTTGGACACATATTATGGCATTGTGCATAGAAGGATTGTCAACATAAATAACGAGTATGTTGGGCAGGGCATTGACATCCGCCACATCTGTCCGAAAATGACAGGATGTTGTAATCGTTAACAAAATGCAACAGCAAAAACAAGACACATCTGCCCAGAAAATCTCCAAGACAACCATAACCAACCTCCACACATCACTCCATTAATATACACAATAAAAAGCAGCAACATGCTTTCCAACAGCAGCATATTTTAAGGTCTGACACACAGAGTTTAGAGTACATGTATATATATATATACAGATAATAGCTTCCTATAATTTGTTGATTTGTCTTGTTTGTATGGCATTTGTAATATTCAACTTTTTAATACAAAGATATCCTGAGTCAAGTGCACTTAGATACGTGATATGTAGTCTTGCAGTGCATCTGTACATTTTACAAGTCACACCTGTGTCGCTACGGTTTGAGTTTGATTTAAGCTTGAGTTCAAGGTCATCATTCTCCCCTCCATCATCTGATGCCGGATGCTGCTGTCAGGAGACCGCGCGATACTGCCGACCGGAGGGAGGGGCGGAGACTTACTCTCAGGGATGTCAAAGCTGGGCGAGCCCGTCTGTGGGAGCGGGTAGAACGCCTGGACGGTGGCCGTCCTCTGTTTCAGCTGTGCAACGCGAACGCGAGCTTCCATGAGTCTGTTGTTGGCATCTTGTAACATTTTCGAGTCGAGGACGCTGCGCTCTGTGGACACCTCCGCCTGCCTCATCAGCTGCCTGTGCTCCAGGTACCTCCGAACAAGCTCTTTCTGTTCCTGGGACTGCTCGCGGGTCTGTCGGTATTTGTCTTTCCTCTCGCTGGAGTCGTCTTCCTTCCTTGTTTGGCGATCGTGACGCAACAGGGCATTTGAGACAGACGTATGCTGACTGCTAAAGTCTGCCATGAAGGCTAGGTCTGCAAACCGTGCTTTTGTCCTCTCAAATGCCTTTCCTCTTGTCTCATAACGCTTCTCTATGTAGTTGATATGTTTGAGTTCATGCTTTTCCAGAGCTTCTGATACCTCCACACCGTCTTTTTCCCTTTTCCTCAGTGCATTGTTCCTTTTCTGGTGCATGAACCCTTGGACACGATTTTTGGCTTGCTCTCTTTGGTCCTTTACTGCCATTACCTGGTCCATTTTTTCTGCAATCTGCGCCGCTCGTTTCCTGTCTTTGTACGCTTGCTGTACAGCTTTGAAACATGTCATACCCATGGTTCCTTGAGCTTTTGAAAAGAGTCTTTGGTCCAACGTGACCACCTGTTTGGGGGGAAGTTTTGGCTGTGGCTGACTGGCCAGGTATTCTCTGTGCACCCTCTCTGCAGAACGAATGTCCTCCGCTCCCTCTCGCTTTGCAATCAGCATTTCCTGTACAGCATCTGCCGCATGTAGCACAGGCTTTAACCCTGACAGTCGGAACTGGACCTGAACCTCACTCTCCTCCACTGGGGTCTCCACGACCGGTTTCTGGTCTAGGTCTCGCTGCGGCCCCAGCAGCTGCTGCACAGTTTTATACACCTTCCTCTGCTTCTTCTGCTCCAACTTAGCCCGCCGGTCCCTCCCCGACCGCTGTCCTTCAGACGATGGGCCCAAGCTAGACGGCCCGCTCTCCAGCCTCTTTACAATCTCGATCGTGATGGCTTCATTTGCGTCCAGGGTCTGCAGCATGCCCTCCTGCAGCTTGTTGAGGTTGATGTGCAGGTTGCGACGAGAGAAGGACCCGTCACCGGTGGGGGTGGCAGTAGGCGTGATGGGGGTGGGGACTGGGGGAGATAGACCCTTCTGAGGAGATAAGTCTTCCCTGTCCTGTGGGAAAAGAACAGGTACAGCTCCTCAGTACATATTTTCTTCTGTGTAAAACTGTGTATTGTGTTGTATATACATATTGTTTCCTATTCCTGAAAAGTCTTACTCCCAGCACCTAGCAAAACATCTCATTGGCAAACTGATGGTAATCAACTATGCTCATAATCCTATAAGCAATAATTTTATGCAATCCACATCACTTCATTGAAAACAAATGGTAGAAACACTGCAGAATTGAGGACTCCATATAATTTTTTTTTTAATTTATTTATTTGCAAATCTACGCCCATAGGCAAATTGCAAGGGTACAGACAGTAAAAAAACAGGTGTCTATTCTATACAGCTATCTATATGCATGATTCTACATAGATACTGTGAGCATTCACAATGCAAATCGTTCTCACCATAGCTGCCAATCTCATCATGTCATCCTCCAGCGGAGCCTGTTTCTCGGACACCACGCTGGGGGAGTGCGGGCGCGACCCGGGGCGCCGGTTCTGCATGTACGTGTCGTAGTCCAGACCCACGTTGGAGGTGGTGGAGGCCACGGTCTTCGGGATGGGGGACGTGTGGGGCGGAGGGGTGGCCTGCTTCTCAGCACCTGGCTTCTCCATCTTAGGGGAAGGCCTGGAGGTAGATGGAATGAACATTTGCATAAACATCAAAATTCTCTGCAGATACAGATTTGGCACTAGCTGATTGATTGTATGTACTAGTTATATGCACAGCAGAAGGTGTATACCGGTATAGACAACTCCATTACGACAAGAGTGTTATGGTATTGTGCTTTCATTTCTATTTTTTAAGCATCCTGCTTATACATGTTTCACTCAACACATATATTTTATTATATTTTGCGCAGTGAGAAGCATTACTAATGACTTAATGGGTCAAATATTGAATACTACCCTTGACCTCAAGATATTATGAGAACAAATCCAACCGACCTTCGTTCCTGTCCCCTCATGCTTGCGACCCTCAGCCTCCCCAGGTGACCTCTGACCCAGCGCTGGATCACCAGGACGGGGGAACAGTGCGCCAGCAGCACGTTTATCGCCTGCAGAAGGTCATCCACATCCTCCAACTCCTCCTCCAAGGTCGCGTCTCTCCTCGTGTTTGGGCCCATGTTGATGAACAGCGAGGGGTGTAGTGTCGAGAACCTTCCGCCGAAGTTGGAATCCTCGATAATCTCCTCATCCGAGATGAGATAGTTATCCAGCACCTTTTGTCAAAAGGAATTACAGCTGCATGTTACCATATGAGAATCATTTGATTACTATAATAATTGTGATTATGACATGTGGTACTGAGTATTTAAGTTTAAAGGAGGGGCTTAGCATGGCCCTTTTCAGGCTTAATTTCTCCTACACTTTTTTTTTACAGTGCATGTCATTTCTTTTTTAATTTTTGTGCATTTCTTTTCTTTTTAAAATCTACCTTGCAAATGAATGAGCAAAACAAACAAAACTGTTAATACCATCTGACCAAGCAAAATGACAGCTCATGCTGAAACTATGAAAATTAGTCAAATAACCGTTGCTAAATCATGTACGATAATATCCTACCCTATGATAACACTATGATCAGGAAGCTACAGTTTGAAACCGAAGGGTCCAACATCTTTTTTCTTTTCAAGACCAAAAGTTATGCAACTAAAAGCTATGACGATCCTCTCATAAATTTTCCATACATCCTATTCTCCAAAAACCAAAGAGAAACTGACCTTGAGCGACCAAATGGTGTTGACGACGTGGTGTCGGTAGCTTGCACGCAGGCTGAGGGGCGTGTCGTACATGGTGAGGGCCACCAGGCTGGGACAGCTGCCCAGGTTGTGCAGACAGTCCAGCCGGCCGATGGGGTTATCGTGGAGGAACAGGGCTTTCAGCCGCTCCATGCCCTCCCAGAACTGGGCAGACGGCAGCACAGACACCTGTACAGAGCAACATTCATTGGTCAAGACAAATGTCCAAAATGTATTCTATGTAGATAATTAGAGGACTTTCAGAGACACTTGTCGCTTGTAAATTTTCATTCCTCTACAATAGAACATAAGCTAAGACGGCTACAATACTACATTGTATACATTTGTACAAGAAGTACACAATTCTCTCCCAAACTGCTTCCATCCCTTTAAGTGATTTATGTTTTTCTTAACCTCCCTGTAATTCTATCTGTAGAAACAACTACTGGTACATTAACAAAGTTTGGGAAAGCTTTTGTCAAAGAATGGTGTTAGCTTTGGAAGCAGGTGCATTCAAACAACAAAAAGTTTTTTTTAAGGCAAAATTATGGAAAGGGAGATGGCGATGCTTTACAAATGGCAAAATCCAAAAATAAGGCAGATATTGTACATTACAAGATCAACATGCAAACAGCTTGTGTAACTTGGTAAATATATTACATGTGTATGTACTGGTAATGCTATGCAAATACGGGCACTGATTTGCCTGTTGTTAAGCACAGCACCGGAACGACATGGGGGTCCCCTACAGCCCAATTAAAGACTCGTTCATCTAAATCTAAAGCTGTGAGGTATGCATCTAAGCGCCCTGTCAATATTGATTTAAATCCCCCATTCTTCTCTTTATTTGTTGCTATAGCTCAGAGATTACCGGATAGAACAACACAAAGCCAATGGCTGAAACCAATTTCTTTCAAAGAGGAAATTGTATTGTACAGAGCTTTGACATTGACTTTATTATTAGAAAACGATATGTTCTGGGGCCTCTATGTGCATTAGACTTTAGCATAACAGAAAAATTGATGAAAATTGAATTTTTCCTGAACATAATCTCTTTATTTCTAGACCAAACCACCCAAGGACTCTAAGAAGTTTGGTAAGGGAGGATTCTGTTCCAGTAGTTGGATTGATTTTGTTTTAGCCCTTCCTACTAAGTGACTGTGAGAGTTTGAAATGAGCTGATACATTCACAGCACATTTTCCAGCAAAGTGATTATCTGCTGAGTAATGACCACCGTCCCCACCTGGTTGCTATGGAGATCCAGCTTGACGAGCATGGTGCAGGCGGCCAGGGCGTCGAACCTGGTGATGTAATTGTTACTGAGGATGCAGACCTGCAACCGCGTGCAGGACTGGATGTACCCGATGTTCCGCAGGTGAGCCTGAGTCATGTGCACGATCTGGATGTCATAGATCTTCTGGGGATCTGGGAAGTAATAGGAAAAAATCCTTCCTTTGAACTTAATGTTCAGTACCATTTAACCAAACATACTTTATGATAGATTGCAGAAGACATACATGAAACATGAGATATGGAGAAATCAACAAACTTTTTAAGAAATAATTGTTCACAGTTAGACTTGACAGCAGTTTGTAACAAATGGTTCACTTCTGGTCATTTCTGCCTGCAGACATAACAAACTTTTTAAAGCTGTTCTGTTACTATGCTTGAATACTGATTCAATGACTTCACTGCACCTACATGTATACCATTTTGCTAAATTGTCCTTTTTCTTGGATTTTTTTTCATGAAAACTCAGCTACTGACATATTCAGATCCCCTACTGAGTACAGTGCAGTAGCGTAACCTTGATCTTTAACCCTGGATGCATGAATAGCTCTTATCAAAATAAACAGTTTTCCCGACTCACCTTCTCTCCTCTTGTCCTGTGACTTTCCGAGGCACTGCTCCAACACAAACGACTTACTGGGAGACAGGAGGTAACCTCGTTCCTCTGCTGTACGTATGACATCGTTTTCTCGTAATCGATCAAACCGTGAGCGAGACAGCAGTGACTTTGGAGTGTCTGCCGTGCGCCCTCTTACCCAGTCAGGAATACTCAACATGGTTGGGTGGATGCTCTCACCAGTGCATTCTGCAACAAAAATGAAATTTTGTTGATTATGGTCAGACTCTCAATCGCAAGTAGAATCTTCTTCTCAAAGCATACACAAGTCAGCAGACAGAAAAACCAAAACTTGTCAGGTAGAAACAAAAAATTGTTCTGCACTATATGCCTGGTACTGTGTCTGAGGACAAGTACTGAAAGCAGTAATAACACACTAAGTACTTGGGGAGAACACAGTGCTACGTCTCCTTCTATAGGGTCCAAAAGTACCAGAAACAAAGTGCTATTAAAGGAGCTCATGTCACCTTTACACACGTGTGTTACCACTGTCGGCTTCTTCCTGAAGACTGGTGCCATTTTTGACCCTCGGTCCAGCTCATACAGGCACTCAACTAAACATCTGTCACAAGCTACTAACGTACCACACAAAAGCAGCACAAGAGTGAGTGTCCAACAACGGTAGTTCACAGCAACCAGCTACAGTCAACTTAAATGTTGTTTGTACACAAAACAATGCCACACATTAGCTTATTTGTAAAGAAAACAAAACAATTGTGGCCCAGAGCAGAGAGTTTGGTTTCCGATTCTGTGTTATCAGAAACAGGAGAATAAAGCTACAGCCTAAGTCAACATCACGGATGCCGTTCCACCACTGCCCTGGAAACCTGACAGATGGATCTGGCATCAGTCTCAGCGTGTGTGAATTGTGTGTGTACAACTGTGAAAAACAAACTCATTTATTCTGACGCCTGTTGTCGGCACCTTGTTGAAGCTGTTTGCACAGTGTTGGGCTTCTGAGCATTGTGAACACAGTAATCTGATTTAACTTGTAATTACACGGCAGAATAGCATTACTTGTTCCCAGTTATAAGGCAGTAATTGTATTTTTCCAAACAGGAAGGATGGAGGTGCTGAAATGATAGTAGCTATGGAACCTGACACTATGAGACGTAACTCTGTTGCCTTCAAGAAAAAAAACAGTCTTTCATTTAAGCCAAGTAGGTTAAATAGTTAAGCTTCATGTTTACCCAAAGCAAAAAAAAGTAGCACTCATGGAAAGGTGTCTACAGTTATTTTACTTTTAAGATTGCTTCTGTCGTAATATTTCATCTTCAGAAAAAATACGACTGACTAAAGGCTACATTGAAACCACACTTTGATTTTTAGTTATTGTGTTTAAAGACACAAAAACTGTTGGTTGATGTTGGGTACATGTGACAGATGATTTTAACAATCAAAAACAACAAGAAAACTTGTGACTGAAGAAAAGTCAAAACACTCTGCTTGCTGTACCAGTAACGTTACTGAATCACGTAAGGAGTTAATACATTCTAGAACTCAACAGAATAAGTCAAAATATAGCATTTCGAGGTATCTTTCCTAATGTGTGGTCCCGAGACTGATCGATACTGGAAAGGATATCTGGAAATACTAGTATGTCAAGAAGTCCAAAATTGTCAAACTCAAAGAGATTGACAACACGGTTACCAACAAGGGCACAACTGGAAGATTAAGAAGCCGCATAGATCATCATTTATCTATTTGTACTTGTAACTGCCTGTTTTGAGCTGTTTTAGAGGAAATAGAAGGCACCCTTTCGTAGAAGATCGTATAAACATGTACTAGTTATGTGAATGACCTCTAGGATCTGCGTACAGGTATTGGACGTCCGTACATGTGGTGCAGCACACTTTCAACGGTATCTATTTTTCTAGGGCCCTGTAGAGTTGCACCCACTCTTTAAATTGAAAATTGCAAGTAGCAGATTGTAATGCACTTTGACATGTGTTTGGGGGAATCTGAAGTTTTGTAAAGAACACACAGGATCAACATATTAACCGTCGACTACCATAGGAACGCGTGCCCAGTCAGTCAGTGTTATGGTTCGACGATCTCAAAACTTTAACAGAGGGTAAAATGTCACTCAAAACACAGACGATGGCCAAAAAAGGGAAATACAACGTTAGTGCAGTATCTTTCAACTTCGTCGCTGGATTTTACGTACCTGAAATTTTGTCCTGCGTCAGAAAACGGTGCTTTTATGGACGATCTTGTTGCAGAATGTTCAAATGATCAAATGCCGCCATCTTTGATTACATGGTTACCTAGCGACTTGCACCGCATCAAAACCATAAATACGTCCATTTTCAGAAGACCATTTGAAAAGAAATTATAATATTTTAGAGGTATTAAAGGCATTTGATATTATAAATCTATATCATTAGTGTGCACTTATTATTTTTGTTTCTAATATTTCCTGACAATGCAACAATTTCTGTAAAGTATGTAATGTTATTCTGGTATGTTTGGATGCGCTGCGACCCTCTAACCTCGTGCTATCTCGTTTTACAAAACATCGCGAGAACAAATAGATGGTGTGCATAAAAACTTGAGATTTCGTGATTCTGAAGGCTTTGCGCGAAATATTTAACACTGGGAGAAAGTACACTGCCTATGACTGAATGGCTACTTTCTGGAGGGCGTTTCCTTGCAGTAAAGCGGAGCTGGATCTGGGTCTGACGCTCGCTTGCGGCCAGTCTTTCAGGTGAATACATGTGGGGAGGGGGGCGGGGCTGATTTTGGTATCTTTGAAGCTTTATTTTGGTTGTTAAAAAACCATATGCCTCCTTTTGACTCAATATTCTGTGATGAAAAAACACAATACAAGTATATTACATGCAGTTTTTTTGTCGGTAGGAGAGTGGCCTGCCAAATTATAAATGTGAGAGTGAGACAAAAGTGCCGAGAAATCTATGGCAAGGAGTTTATACATTAACGGGGGGGATCCAATGTCCGGTAACTGTTGTAAGTGAATGCGCATGGCTTTTGTCATCGTACGTTTTCCTGAGAACCCATCAAAAACAATTTAAGATCTTGTTAACAACCATATAACTGTGATTTAAGCTGTGCAGACATATGTTTCCTTTAACGGCAGCATTCCGAACTTTACTTTGACAGCGCGCGAAAGTTTTGGCAGGTTTGGACTTGCGTTTCAGTGGAACGTTCTAACACAAAAAAGGGGGTCCAAACTCCGATAAGTCAACAACCAATCCATCTCTGCATATCTTTAAGCATCCTATGCATGCAAAATAACACTAAGCTTCTGCAATACTATTTTTTGTCACAAATATATGCAATATTTTGAATTACGATGCATATTTAAATACGTTTACTTACAAGGAAACCTCTCACGGTGAAACCAACCTGTCGCCAAAAATAAAAATGGCGGCACTTTGTTTACGTCTGCCTGCGATTACACTTTTTCACTTTCGGCTTCTGTATTTCCTGCTTCAACCTCGTTTTTAACAGCAGAAATGACTACAGGATTTCTTTAGTCGGTAGGGATCGATTTTCTTGAATGATTGGTACTCTACTGACGGGTTGACTAACTCCATCATGTTGAGCATCGCTCGGCTTCCTTCATAGGTGATTGACAAAGATGGCGGGGTTGACAGGGCCGTGAACATGCGTCATAATTCAGCTCCGATTATCCAACTATAAAAGCAAAGACATGGCATAGCTGTGCTTATTTAGGAAGTTTTATAGATAGCCTTCTCATCTGTGGTGGTATCTTTTCACATTTCGTATTTGACGATGAATTATTTAATAGTTTCCCGGGCCATGTTCTCGATATGTTCGCTCGTCAGCATGCACGGAAGGCGTCAAACTTGTGTACTTTTTTCAATCGTTATCTGTTGGGGCTTACCAACTTGGACACATACTCTGACTTTTCAGTTATTTACAACAAGGTTTAGTTAATAACAAGTTGCACTTATTATGTGCAGACACTTATGCATATCTCAGCAAAAATGATTTTAAAATCCTACCGGACTTTGGACCCCTACCGGACTTTGGACCCCTCCCGTTATGTATGAGCTTCCTTGGTAACCTCCTTGGTAAGGGCAAGGGTACTACTACCAGATAGTACTGCATTAGTTATAAATGTATTACTTTTTTCATCTATACCCTTTATAATCTTTATACAGTACTTTTTCATGAACCATACACTCTTACTTTGTCATTGTCAATAAATGTCCACTGTTTTGCTGTTTACAGATGGGCGAAGATACAAGGTGCACTTACCGGGGTGCTGGCTGGGCGTGTCTGGAGACTGTCACAAACAGACACACACATCCTCTATCAGGTTATCGGACATGTAGACAACCAACCCTTGCCTTCCCGGCCTGGGAGGAAGAAACAGAAGAGGAAAAGCAATACTCCGATTGAGTCCAACAATGGGATAGTTGAGAAGAAAATCAAATCAGATGAAAAAGCTGCTACAAAAGAGCAGCCCAAGATGATGACACAAGCTATGACTTCAAATACAAAAGTGACAAAGATAAAAACAGAAGATGGAGAGGAGATAACTCTGAAGACAGAAGATGGTTTAGCAGAGGAAAATATTGAGGTCTCTATCCTGCGAGACTATTTCCAGCTGGACGTGAAGCTAACAGATCTGTATGAACAGTGGTGTAAGGATGATCCACACTTCAAACAAGTGTCACCCAACTTTACAGGTACATGGTTTGTATGTTTTCCAAGTGGTCTTCTATACAAAGTGCTGCTCCAAATAGTTTTATGTGCCTTCATGATCATACCCCCCGGAGAGGAGATAGGCGCCACCAGGGGACTAAAAAATGCCTATTGATACAGCACAACATGTTGTGCTGCCCCTACGGCTGATTAATCAGCCCACGGCTGATTAAAAGGCTATGGGACGAACGAACGAACGAATGATCATACCCTTTAGAACAGATTCTGTGACCAATAATGACAAACTCAGATTAATCACTGACCCTAAGTATTGTTATATTCATACGCTCAATCCACCAATTATTGTACTTGGTGACATGTATACTAGTCCCCAACTTAATCAAGATGCAACTAAGTCCTTGCTTTCTTCTATCACTTACCTGTCAATCAGTCAATTATACGGGAGCATCATTCATGTAACTATGTTGATTCACGTATCATAGAATCAAAATTATCATGACTGTTCCCTCTATTCCAGGGATCCGTATGTTGAGACAGGACCCGGTGGAAAACCTCTTCTCCTTCATCTGTTCCTCCAATAACCACATCTCACGGATCAGTGGCATGGTGGAGCGACTGTGTGAGGCGTACAGCGCGCAGCTGTGTGAAGTGTGCGGGGTGACGTACTACGCCTTTCCCACTGTGTCGGCTCTAGCTGGGAAAGGTGTGGAGGAAAGGCTGAGGAAACTGGGTTTTGGTTACAGGTAGGTTAAACCTCATAGTCATACTAAGGCTTTAACCTCAAGACTTTGCATCAGCTTCTAGTTCTACTCAGAGAGTCATTTCAGAAAATGTAAGGACTCTAAGTCTTAATATTCATAGCTTTCTGACATCTTGGAAGTGTCAGTTGCATTGGAAAAACTTTTAGCAGCTGTTCATGATACAGCACAGATATAATCAGAATATTGCAGTAGATTACTGTTGTATTTGTACAACAGTAATCTACTAACTTGTCACATTCCTGTCTAATATGGGCTAAGTACCTAAGTACTCATTGACTCCCGATGGACGAACATCATCATCATCACCTTAAATGAATATCATCAAAACACATTGTCTTGTTTATTCTTGGCTGGTAGTACATTTTAAATTTTTTTTTTAGCTCTCCATAGTGGAATGGTTTTTTCACAGACCTTTCCTCCCTGTTCCTTCCAGAGCACGGTACATCTCTGAGACAGCCCAGTACATTATGAAGCAGGGGGGAGAGAGTTGGCTGTATAACCTCAGGACACTGCCTTATGAAGAGGCTAAAGCTGAACTCATAAAGCTCAGTGGGGTTGGAGCAAAGGTGGGAAATTTGTTTCTTCCACCCCATAGAAAGTTTTGAAGAATAGAATATGCTTCTCAAAATGGCACTCTTTCTCAAAATGACACTCTTTTAATGAGTAATGCCTTGGCTGCATTAAGTTGTTTACCACAAAGAAGGGCAGCACCAAGCCCTATCAATAGCCCAAACCTATCAGTTTTCACTATAGAACTGGTATGTTGAAACTTGAAACCAATGTTTCTTGTTGGTAGTAGCCTGGGTACCATCCGGATAGTAGTTCACTCCTATATTCGCTTCTGCTACCCTTCTGGGGAACTGTGAATTAAAATCGTTTGGTGGTGACATCAGTTAATAAGTGAATATCAGCAATGAGTGTATGATAAAAGTCAGAGCAAACTACTAACGTTATCCGGATGGTACCCAGGCTAATGTGGTTGTGTGCAAAACCTGATTGAAATATTGACAAGCATATGATTGTTATTTTCTGCTTGTCAGGTAGCAGACTGTGTGTGCCTGATGTCCATGGATAAGACAGGAGCCATCCCAGTGGACACGCATGTCTGGCAGATAGTCAACAGAGACTACAAGCACAAACTGGGCACAACAAAAACACTCACTGACAAAACCTACAAGGAAATAGGTGGGGAGAACTAATAGTATTACAGATAAAGTCTGGAATTATTTATTTTGCAGAACAGACTTTGTATAAAAGTACAGCATACATTTTAAGACCAGTAAAAATCTGCAGAATGCCATTTCAGAGATACCTTTCTTCCTGATACAATCAAAGCTGCCCAAGAAGACTGTTGGGGGCTGCTAGAATTGTTTTATGTGTACAGGTAGTCACTATAGACAGGATTCTTGTATAGAAGAAACTATCTAAGGGACTACCAAAAGTGGTCACATTGCTCAGAGGGCCCTTCTGTTGAGGTGATCACTTGTTTAGGTTTGATTGGATGCCTTTTTTCATAACTGTCTGTCTTTACCTTCCAGGTGACTTCTTCAGACAGTTGTGGGGCCCCTATGCTGGTTGGGCACATTCAGTAAGTCCTGTTCCTATGTTCAAACCCGGTTATAGACATGGTAAAAAAACTCAAGTCTGGGATTTATCCTTAGTCACATGTAGGTACTTAAACTGGTCCGTATGTTGTTGAATTGATACGCTTTTTGTTCAACCTTTCCCAGGTCCTTTTTGCTGCTGATCTCCGTAAGTTTCAGGAGCTGAAGTCTTCCCCAGAGAAAAAAGGAGACATAAAGGTGAGAACTAAAGGAGCATCATTTAGTTAACCTTTGCATTTTGTGATAAAGCATGTCATGTATACAGCATGCTCCATTTCTAAAGTAGTATTCTACAAACTAATCTCTCTCTTTCCCTTTCACAGAAGTCGATGAAGAAGAAAAAGTCCAGATGACGTCATCTCAAAGATGTGACCATACAGCATGATTTCCATGTACTACCTCATAGTATGATTTAGCAATAAAACATACTCTCTCCAAGCATATGTTGTCCTAGTTTATTCTAGTTTTGTTCTAGCTTTTATCAAGGCTAAATAAAGGCTGTAGTCTTACCTGTAAGTGAGACTGCTAGGTGTATTAGTTTGCCATTCTGGTAATGTGCACTCACTAGACATTGTCTTGTAAAATAACATTTACTTAGGAACCTTTTATCTGAATTATACCAAAATTAGAATAGTTTGAAAGATGACTATAAAGACAGGCAGTGTGTTTTCAAAACCTTTATTTATGCTGTAGAAAAACGTGAAAAATTGAAAGAAATCATTTTCTTTTTTGACATGTACTTTTAGGCTCCGATTATGTTCCAAATCACAATGTTAACTTTTTGTGGAGTCTAACATGCCATGTTTGTAATGGTACTAAAGGCTACTGAGGATGGAACAAACTAATATTCCTCCCCTTCCTCTTCTCCCTCTCCTTCCATTGAGTCCATGCCAACCTGAAAAAAAGAAAAGAAAACCTTAATCATTGGGAAGTGCACATTTTAGTACATTGAAGTACATTGAGATGAAGTAAATAAAGAAGTTGTCAGAATCCCTGGTTTACTCCCAAATCTCAGAGAATCCAATGAATTTTGATCTTTGTAGTCAAATTAAATGAACAAACAAACAAAAATGTTTAGTTAGCAGAAGAATTTGATCCGTAGATGAAGCTTACCTCCTCGTAGTCCTTCTCCAGCGCAGCTAAATCTTCCCGGGCCTCTGAGAACTCTCCCTCCTCCATCCCCTCACCGACGTACCTGCAGGACAGAAGTTTGGTTTAGAAGGAATCTTTCCAAGTCACACAATATGCTCAAAAGTTCCTGACAGAAATATAACAAGTACCAGCAATGTTCTGTTTGTATTATTGTCAAACTGAAAGGCTCCATCAAGAGATGAATTCGAAATGCGGTTATGTTTCTGTTGAAAAAGAAATTATTTACACACAATTATTGTAGACTATTAAAACCAGTCCTTACCAGTGCACGAAGGCACGCTTGGCATACATCAGGTCAAACTTGTGGTCCAGACGGGCCCAGGCCTCAGCGATGGCGGTGGTGTTGCTCAACATGCACACGGCACGCTGCACCTTGGCCAGGTCTCCACCAGGCACCACGGTGGGAGGCTGGTAGTTGATGCCAACCTTGAAGCCAGTGGGGCACCAGTCCACAAACTGGATGGTGCGCTTGGTCTTGATGGTGGCGATGGCAGCGTTGACATCCTTTGGCACGACGTCACCACGGTACAGCATGCAGCAGGCCATGTACTTGCCATGACGAGGGTCACACTTCACCTGCAGAATGTATGTATGACTGTGGTGAGTGAAGGAAGTATAACAGATTTCCAGTGTCTGACTACTGTTGCTAAACCCAGAAAAAAAAATATTGGTTCACCAAACCTTGAGATGCAAGCAGGAGGAGTACATTCTTAAAACTTTTGCTTGCAACTGACTGAAAATAAACTTGTAAGATTGCATGTAGACATAGCAAGATCAGAAACGTGCCAGAAAACTTATGTTCTTGGATGATTTGCACTTTAAATTCTAAACCTCGAAACACTAAAACATGAAAGTAAAAGGTCAGACAGTAAAAACCCTTACCATCTGATTGGCTGGTTCGAAACAGGCGTTGGTGATCTCAGCTACAGACAGCTGCTCGTGGTAGGCCTTCTCAGCCGAGATGACCGGAGCGTATGTCACCAGCGGGAAGTGAATCCGCGGGTACGGCACCAGGTTTGTCTGGAACTCTGTGAGATCCACGTTCAGGGCACCATCAAACCGCAAGGAGGCGGTGATAGAGGAGACGATCTGGCCGATCAGACGGTTCAGGTTGGTGTAGGTCGGCCGCTCGATGTCCAGGTTACGGCGGCAGATGTCGTAGATGGCCTCGTTGTCGACCATGAAGGCGCAGTCGGAGTGCTCCAGGGTGGTGTGGGTGGTCAGGATGGAGTTGTAGGGCTCCACCACTGCCGTGGACACCTGGAGAACACAGGGTGAAATTTGCGTGTCACAACTTACTGATATGCTCGGCTGTGCGAAATCCTTTATCTCGGAGAAGGTATCTTATCACTAATGATATGCAGATGTTTCTAGCACCTAGGTTGATAAAAACCAATCTATAAAGATGTATGAAAGAAACAATTCGACGGATGACTGATTGATCTTGATCTAACAAAGCTTACCGAGATGGGCAAACATTTGCCTAAACGTCGCTGTAAACAAAATTAGCGGAGGACTTTCAGAGTAAAAACGTGGATTGGACGCTGTTATAGAAAAATAAAATATCAAAATAGTTTCTGGATACGATATGTGAAAAGCTGACAGAAACCAGCTTTACGACCCACCTGTGGGGCCGGATAGACGGCGAACTCCAGCTTGGACTTCTTGCCGTAGTCCACAGACAGACGCTCCATGAGCAGGGAGGCGAACCCGGACCCGGTGCCACCGCCGAAGCTGTGGAAGATCAGGAAGCCCTGCAGGCCCGTGCACTGGTCGGCCTGGTCAGGTAGAAAAAGGAAACGTCTTCAATTCCCATGACAAAAGACCATTGAACACAAATGATGATACGTCAGATGCCAAGTCAGCACCAAGGACAGCACCCAAAATCTTGATCAGTTGTTGAATATGACAGATTTTGTAAGAGAAAAAAATACGTATCGTTTTCTTGCTCTATCTATTGTCTTATTGTTGTAAACACCTACAAGTTTACGGATGCGATCCAAGACCAGGTCGACGATCTCCTTGCCGATGGTGTAGTGTCCGCGGGCGTAGTTGTTGGCGGCATCCTCCTTACCAGTGATCAGCTGCTCCGGGTGGAACAGCTGGCGGTACGTCCCCGTGCGGACTTCATCTGCATTGCAGATATACGGACAAAACGTTGGATTCAAGCTGACACGTGTAGGGGGGTCCTAGTGATACTTGTATTTTCTGGTATTTATCTGTACCACCAAAGTCTTGCTAATGAAGCAAGATCTTCAGTAGTTTTCGTTTGTCTAAATAGGCGTGTGATAAGGAATGGCCTGTTTGACTCAGGTTGTAAGGAACGTATTTGTTACAAAATATCAGATTGTTTTTTCTGACATTATCAATGGCCAACAGCCGACACCATAGTTTTTTTTTATCCATTAAATTCCATTTCACGTTCATCCTGAAAGATATCGACTTTTGTCCGAGGAAATGAAATTTCCACTAACTCTACTCTGTGTAGTAGAAAGGTCGCACATTGTATGTGTATGTCTCCAAGATAACCTAGGTTCTTGACTGAAGTGTATTTAGACACAACAGCTGGCGGCTGCGGTTTAACGGTTCTCCACGTTAAGTTGATAAACCGCGTGGGAGAAACCACATACCAGCATGGACGCCGGGAGTGAACAAAGCTGTTCCATTTCCTAATCGTACCGGTCACCTGGATGGAACACGAGCTGGGGGGAGATTATAAATTCCGCGGGACGGGACCGGCCATAGCAACCCTCCGGGCGGTGGGGAGATGGGGATATAGTATACTAGTAACAGCTGTGATTTCTGTTGCTAGGGGCAACGTTGTTTATGTACTTTGCACATGCGCACTTCTGGGTATGCCGTTCGCATAAAGTTCATACCAAAACAAAACAAAGAGAAAACATAACAACACAGGTAGTTACGTAACCTCTTCAAGATTATATGGTACTACAGTTACAGATGGTACGTGCGAAGTTCGAATGGTATAAAATAAAGAGCACGTCGTGTTGAAATTCTTCATTACACCCGTTTCCGCGATGTTATTGGCATCATATTTCAACTGAAGAGTTGGACCGTGCCTGCAAAGTTTCTTTCAACGGCAAGAATAAAGAGTAGCAATGTTTACCATGTAGTAGAAGTGTGAGACAGCTGTCGCAACTCGCGAAAGAAAGTGTTATACATTGCCAGTTAATTGTCTGCACGTTGCCTGGTATCCGTACGTTCTAAGCTAGTATAGTACGCACCTAACGGTAACTTGTTGTCGCCATAGGGTGACCGTTAGGAGCATGCTACAGATAAATAGATGGTTACCAGGCATTGCTACATGTGAGGCCAATAGGCAAGAGATGAGGCAACGCTTACCGACTACGGTGGGCTCCAGATCAACGAAGACAGCTCGAGGCACGTGCTTGCCGGCGCCGGTCTCGCTGAAGAAGGTGTTGAAGGAGTCGTCGCCACCGCCGATGGTCTTGTCACTGGAGGACGAAGGAAAATATACATCAGGAGCGGTAAACGCTGGATGATACAGTTGTCTTAAACTGATCTTGGATAACTTATCTTCAATGCTGCATATTTTCAAATGTCAACGTTTAGAATCGTTCTATAAGATAACTATCCGTACCTGGGCATCTGGCCGTCCGGCTGGATCCCGTGCTCCAGGCAGTACAACTCCCAACAGGCATTGCCGATCTGTACGCCAGCCTGGCCGACATGGATGGAGATACACTCACGCTGGAATTGGAGGAAAGAGAGTTTTTAATCAAATAAAACGTCCCTGTCCCGTGCTTTCTGGTAAGGTTTCTCAGGCCCTTAACAACAATTTCCCCGCTAATTGTTGCCCTGAATGAGGATGGGAAAGAATTGCAATGGCGAAAGGGTAACAAGCAAACATGTACATGCATAACAAAGGAAAATTTACACTCAACATTTAGGGCCACTATTGTCTAACGTTCTCAGGCCTCTTATGAAAAGTGGTCCCATAAATTGAATAGATGGTTTGCGATAGGAATGAAATACAGGCCAGAATTCGGCTTAGCGACGGAACAAACAAGTGCCAAAACATCAAGACTTCGAAAGCTACAGTACAGAGGTAAGTACAGACATTACTGTCAGTATACATATGCTACTAATACAGAGATGTTTAAACATAAAGCCACAGGACTATTCAGATCCCCACTGCCAAGACAAATATACGTTACGTACTAGTTGAGATTCGCGCACTTCAATAGATGACACTTGGTTGAGCTGAAGTACGACCATTCTGACTGACAGAACACCAGTATTTGTCACAACAAACAGATGGCACACACACCTATTTAAGATTGAGTCTGTTTATCAGTATTTGTGTTCTCCCAGGATCCAAGATACAGGAATGAGGAAGTTTCGAATGATTGCGGGTAATTTTGGGCCAGTTTGTGAGAACCTCGTAAAACCAGATGTTAGTATTTCGCAATGACAAAACGGTCCGTTAGGACTGTGGTTCGAGACAATGGTTGTCGGGTCGAAACACGGCGGGCACAATTATGGCACAATTTTCACCGTCGAAAAACTCCAAAAACAAACTTATCATATAGAAAAAGGTGTACTCACCATTGTTCTTGGCTGTCTTGACGACGGAAGAGGAAAACGGAGGAAATAAAACAAAAATTGAACGAAAAATGAACGGAGCGGTTGAACTTAGATGTCTAACGAATCTGAGTCAACTGAAAAATGAACTGCGTCGTTAGAAACGGGCGTCGAATATGAACGTTTGGAACGCGTAACAACACTCGGTCGTCGCCATGGTGACGGCACAAAGACCGTGACCAATCGGTGCGTTCGACGTGTTCCAGATTTGTGACGTGTCATAACAATCATGTTTTACGGTAGTTGGCTTTTGAGTTTACCCCTCAGGGCGGTCACCAAGGGCGGTCACTATGCCATGACCCATCGCCCTTACACTTGACCGCTGTGGCTCTGTCACAGAAATTAAATCAGCACGGAAGCTCTAGTTTTTTAAAGGTGGAATATATCGGTATATTGGCAGGTATTTGTAGTATTTTTGTTGATTTCTGAATTGTTTACAAGATTTCTTATAACGTGACCGTGCGTTGTTATGTCATTTGTGTGTAGTCATGGAAAATACAGGTCTCAGCACACGCACAATAGGTTTGTAACCGTTTGTCTTAACGTTTACCATTATTCCACATCAGAATGAAAAATTTAATCACTCAAAGGAACACTGATCAGTTTTCACCTACAGAAATAAGGTCTTGTTCATTTCTCCTAAAAACGAGTAAGTTGAACGCTTTGGTTTACATGGAAGCGATCAAGTGGTTACCCTGAACGTCAAGCCTTTCGTTTAATTTCCGGTCGTAGATCTGCCTCAGACGAATTCTGCCACTTGGAAATTTGGCACCGTTTATTTTTAATCTTAAGGTGGATTTCTCACAGTAGGGAGTGTATCCTCGTCGCCTAGCAACGCCAAGCCGTAATCAAGTCCAAGCGGACAAAAACTGATCAATATGTTAAAGGCATGAAATATGATCTGGAATATAATTAAGAGAAACAAAATCTGGTTTCCATCGCCTCAGACACCCTTTTGTTCTTCACGCTAATCCAGTGGGAAAATTGCGAAATTCGCCATGGTGATTTAATGGCACTCTGGCTAGCTGGGCCTCACCCATGATTAAACCACAGTGTTATAGTTGCAAGGGAAAGCGGGTGATATCCACATATATCCTTACACTATGTCACTATATCTGTACGCATTTGGGTGTATAACTCCGACCCATCTAACGGCTCCTCTGCCGAGACTGGCGTCCATATCCGCACATCTTACACCATGTTCAACAAGGAAAATTGAGCCCATAAAAAGTAGGCAAATCACCGTTGGAATCCTCCGTTTATTCACAGAAAAGGATTGACCGTTGGATGTGGCAGACCTTCAGAACATGATAATTTACATGTATGTATTCAATGCACATCCTAACTAACATAAATGATGCGAATGGAGCATACAATTGATGGCCTAATATCCCATTGGTTTGTTCCTGGGATGTCTTGAATGTTGTTATTCTTGTTGCCGTATTCGTACGTGTTGTCAACATCAAAGTCAAATCTGCTTCAAAAGCTCGAACCCCTTCGCTACATCATTGTCCGGTCGGTTGTCGACATGGTAGTCACTCAAGCGGGTGAACGGGCAATGAAAAGGCCAAAGTTGTCAAGGAAAGGTGGCTGATGTCCACACAGATCTTTAACCTACACATTTGATAAGTAATATGTCCCACAAATGGTGTGTACGTACGTGTACACGAATATAGGTGGCGCTGCAACGAGAGGCTTTGGTGGGACATGGGCTCCTCGCACGGCGTCTACACATCAATCATTTTCAAGCCAACTAGTGTTTTGACAAGTTTTGAAAATAATGCTAAATGTGTGTGAAGACGCCTGGACCTGTATGAGGATGTGGTCCCTGGCTTTGAGCCTAACGCATTGTAGATTTTCACATTTTTACAAGTCGGGAGGATATACCCTATGAGAGCCTAATCTGCAGTACCGGTCCTGGTCGCCTCCAGAAAAGTACCTAAAACGACCGTCAAATTGCCAAATTTCGGTCTTTTAGGGAATGGGGAGATCGCGAAAGGCTCACAAAGGGGTTTAAAGTTTTGAGGTTTATATGTCTGTTGTGTTGAAAATGCGACGACATAAAAACAAGAATGATAATATACAAGACCTTTCATGAATAAGACAATGGAATATTAGGTCTAGGATGAGGCGTTTTCTTCGTATTTTGCCGATAGAAGTAGTCAATAAACAGTTACGTTCTGAATGGTTATCACTTCCAAATATCAATTCTCTCGTGAAAGGAGAAGACATTAACATGCGACAAACTTTGTTTTGTCAATTGATATATCCAACTTTCCTTTCAAAATGCTGGTAGGTGTATGGCTTACGGTACAGTGCCAAGTCATTGAGCACAGAGAGGATCGGGAGCATCTTGAAGCCTGATATTTTGTCACTGTTGTCGATTTCAGAACATCTTAGCATCCTGCCTCTGACATCCTACCAAGGCAAGAAGAACTGACCTTTATGTAGCGCGTTTTTATTGTCCATGCTGTGCATGCGCGGCAAACAATACTACAAATGTAGTACTAGTAACTCATAACAACGCTCCCAGCGGAAAAGCGCATGAAGTGCAACAAGCTACCTGACCCAAAACCAAACGGAAATATGTTTTTTACGGCCCCTACTTCAGGGAAATTCCTACATTTGCGTGTTAGACAACTTTGATATCATAAAACTCAAACTCCTTACAGTTTTAAACCACAAATTGGAAATATCTACTTAGGAAAAATGATTCAAAGTTGTGCAGTATAGTAGGTGGGGACTTTTCTCCACCATAGCAGGGGAATAACAGATCACACATTAAATTTTATGTTATGTTCAAATCGATGATATCTAAGTAGAATCTGCCTGTATCATTATTGTGGCATCAGTACTTGAATTGTCGTGAAAAACGCTGAAAATGTTCAAAACCCTTTGCGAGCCCTTCGTGATTTCCCCATTCCCGAAAAGACCGAAATTTGGCAATTTGACGGTCGTCTTTGCCACTTTTCCAGCCGCGACCGGGAGCGGTACTGCAGGTCGGGCTCTATTAGGGTATGAAGTCCGAATTTTTGAAAATTTGAAATATAAGACGCTAGGCTTACAGCAAGGGAACAGTCCCCCAAACATGTTCAGACGTCTTTGCATACAATAAAATGGCCTTTAAGACTTTTAAATTGCTACCTGACGAAGAATATATCGATTTGCAGGTCCCGTCCGAGGAGTCCATGTAACACCGTGAAGCGCCGCCTACATTCAGGTACACATCTTGTATCGAATGTAGATATAATTTTAAGGACCTATGTTGACAGAATACATTTCCCCCAACTACTTTGGTCTTTATTCATCTGAACATCAGCCTATAAAGGGTAAAAAACTGTCAGAGAAGCCTGGTCGTCATCACGATCTTTCACCTCAAAACATCTGCTTGGAGACCTTATCCCGTGGTCTTTAGATGATTGTTCAGCCGCTTATAATTTGGATCACGAAATGATACAAGGCCATACCTATAATCTTCATCCTAATGAAACCACAATGATAAAGGATAAACTGTTCATCAACACATTTGTCTGCTCTTATTCTTGAATTACTGTCAACTAGCTATTATTAAAATTATGATAGTAGTTATAGATGTAGTTTTAGTTCCTATATTTGGTAAATCTGGAACTTAAGATGAACTATAACATCTAACTGTGAATCTTTTCTCATTTCAGAATGGGATGTTGAGAGCTTTTTATCCTCAATGATTTGGCTTAAAACTACTCCAATGTCATGTTACTACCAATAACCTATTGTTTCTTTCATACATGGTCTACATTTTATATCCATCAGTTTGACAGCTACAGCGTGTTTGACAACCACAGCATTATGAAGGAAAATTAAACTAAATGTACCTACAGGAAAGACCGAGTCTGACACACATTCATACTCAGCAGTTTATTAGCACTGTCAATGAGCTAAAGAAAAGCAGAAGGTAACAGTGCTGTCTTCTATTTCTTCACATTGTACCAACATAATTCATACTGATGTTCAATGTTTATCTTCATACAAAATTTTTACAAGGCCAACAAAGATGGTCAATGATATTGAAGAAAATAAATTGTCATGATCATTAAACAATATTGCACTTAAAAGAATAGAATAGAAAGACGTAATGTACTTAAGAAGAGCAATATAGCTGTGGCTTAAGTATATATGTTATGCAGCATTTATATGCAGTAACTCTAGAAAGTAAAAATATAGTTCTGTTATCAAAGTATGGCAGATAGGCTTGATAACATAGCAACAATTGTACAAAAATACAAACTATAGAATTGGACAGCAGGAAAAGACACATATGAGAAGAAATACACTGACTCTACGTTGGTGGTAGCATTAAATTAAGAATGATAAGTTTCTACTTCTCCCGAAAATTTCATTAGTAGAGACAGATAAATACTATCATCATGACAATTGTACGCCTGGTAGTTGGCTACTTATAATATAATAATAATAATAATGATAAATCTTGGAAAATTGATATGCAATTTAAAAATGAATCTGTTGGATACATGCACAATTAAATGTAAGACAATTCATATATACAATGTACACAAGTTTGTTGAGTTGTATATGACTTTTCTGTATGCCTCCAATATGCATGTGTTTGTACCTGGATGTAAGAACATATACTATGTATACTATGTCAAACATGTAGTTTAAGCCCTTCACTCATGGTTATTTTGCTGAGGATAAAAGTTACAACTTGGTACAATATGAGCTGTACATTTGCTGTAGGCGACAGTCACCTTCGTGTAATAAAACACTGTCTGACTATGCCATGGGTACATGTATTAAGAAAACCCTTCATAGCCATGTACACGTACATGTAGTATGGCAACTAGCTAAAATTACATGTACCGGGGTAGGACTGGTCTTTTTTAATTACCCAGTCTCTTTATAATATCATTATGATAGTTTATGGCTTGGCCCCTTGATCAAAGTCCCTTGTAGCAGATGAAAAATTATGGAAAGACAACTACAAAAAGTGAGTAATAACTTAGGTACAATACCTATTATCTGGTGCATGAGATATAGATTTAGACATCTTATACAATTTGTTGCTGCACCGGCATTGGAATGATCAGTCAAGCTGCAATCCAACATGTTTAGGTGACATCTTGTAGTCATAAAACGCCAGTTCACCTTTATCCACATGGTAACCTATTTTTGTTGTGTTAACCAACACGGTATTAAGGGATATCAACTGGACGGACGGTAGTTTCAAGTTATGTTCAAATATTATACTTTGAAACTATCGTCCATTGACTCAATATCCCTGAATATCTACTAATCTGATAGCAACGGATATAGGTAAGCCCACAGATAAAGGTGAACTAGCGTTACATATTAGTCAATGTGATTCATACAAAAGCAGTGCATGAAAGTGGCTGTCACAATGTCAATTAGTACTCTTGATAGAGATTTAACTTTTGGAACATCTTTTTGAATTAGTATATGTCATGTCTTTGAGTGTTTGTGGAAAAGGCCTTAAAAAGCATATCAAAGAACATTAAAAACATATCCACAAAGAACCTGAAAGTCCTCTGAAACCCCTTTGAGAAACTTTGCCTAAGGCACTTAAAAATGATACACCAATTCATGCAATATCCTTCCATCACAAGTCACTTAGTTTACAAAAACTTTAATAGAGGGATTGGGAATTAGACATGACAGGTTATTTTCATACCATGATTATATTGATACAGCTGAATAGATTCCTGTTTGTTTTTCAGATGGCTTGATTTCAAAAAAAGAATCCTAACTATCACATACAGTCCAATCTGTACAAGTGACCACCTCTACCACCTGGCCAATGTGCCCATTTTTGGTGGTCCCTTAGACAATATTTCATATAAGCCAGATTTTAGTGCCCCCCCCCCCAATGCCCTTTTTGTGGGCACTTTTGACTCAGTTTTCAGAAATTCACATTCAATGTGAGGAAAACTATAGTGTGGCTTTGCAGGAGTGAAAACATTTTAGTAAAATCTTCCACTAAAGAACGTTTGGTACCTGTAAGGTATGATATGGCTATATGTTACCCATATAATATATTGAGGGCTCAGCTCAGATTCTCAGCTCCCTTTATATGTCAAGTCCTCCCATGTAAGAAATATTAGTAATTCTGCTTCACAATGGCGAGGCAAACACACCAGCCCTGAACAGTGTTCCTCTCTCCTCTAACTTCCCCTCGCAGTGGTCGATCAACGCTGCCACCATCTCTGCAAACTGCTCGCAGCGTGCGAAGTACTTCCGCTTGGCAATGTAGAAGAAGGCGTCGATGAATCCCTGAAAGCACAGGCCGGCCGTGCGGTCGGGGATTGCGTGTGCCCAGCGCCGAGCCATGTCGATGTACAGGATATCAATCGCAGCTGTCGTCAGACCGTTGCTGTGCAGCTTGCAAGTCCTGGAGGGGAAATAAAACTTTATAGTCACAAAAGCTACTGGCAATCATATTGTACATTAGATGCCATACACTAGTACAGGAATCCTGCACCATTTTTATCAGCAAGGTTGAATACTGTGTGACAGTTGACCATGCTAGCACTGCCAAAAGTGAATCTTCTGTCCATCCATAGGTGGTTTCGAACTGTAGATGTCTGTTAAGGTTGCAGAGTTTCCATTACTGTAGCAGTGTGTGATTATAGTGCTATGATCATGAACTGAAAACCACCACAAACACTCCATTTTCTTAATAACACAAAATTAAATCAGTACAATCAAATCCGCATTTACAGTATTAAATGTTCATTACGTTACTGCAAGGAAGTTAAAATGTCCTTGGATTTGTACAATGTAGGACAAACAGCAGTATACAATGTATATGCTGAAGGTTCTACTGCGGGATGATAACAGTTATTATGTCATACCTGTGACGCGAAAACGTTCCATACAGGTGTTCCGGACCGGGCCATAACTTCCGTATCAGACCGGTTCGAAAGGCCTATCACACAGGCTCCATTTGAATAAATCGAACTGTTTCGAGCGGGCCGAGTGCGGCGACATCGAATGTTCGAATACCTGATTCAGACGTTGGAACATTACTGTTGCAACACTTTTTGTTCGAGGGCACCAAATTTGTTCAACTTCTGGCGCATTTCGCATCAAAACAGGGGTTTTCTTAGGTGGGGTCAGGCTGATACCTCGGGTGATACGGAATACACCGTGTTGTATTCTATATTACCTTGTGAATGTCCTGAAGCCGGTTGGTCCCATCCTGGTGGTGCAGCGGATCCCCACAAACTGACAGAACATGGCAGCGATCCTCTCCACCAGCCTGAAGTGCTCGTACTGTTTCTGCAGGCGAGGGTACAGCTCCAGCAGAACCAGCTTCTCCTGCTGCTCCTCCAGCTGAAGCTCCCGCAGCAGGTTAGCGTTCGAGTCGGAGGAACCCGCAGAGTCCTCCGACAGGTTCCTGTTCTCATCTGTGGAGTTGTCGTCTACTTCTCTCTTCTTCTCATCTGTCAGGTTGTCTAGAACCCTGGAGAAGAAAGGAAACAAAAGGAAACAAAAAATGATCAGATGTAGGAGTGTAGCCCTGCCCAGAATATACCCGAATATACTTATAGCACTCAAGCAACCAGTGAAGCAAATTGTTGAAACATTTTCTTGACATGTGACATGCCAGTCACATAGCCGTACACAAAATTCAATTAGCAAAATAGTAGGGATTGAAAAACTCTATGACATGGGATCAATTTCACATGGTTGAAAGGCTGATTTTGACAGACAGTCGAGATTGGTCTTTTGTGCCAGATTGTGAAAATTTAATTAGAAGAAGTGTTCATCACTATGAGAATAAGCAATGACAGAAGTAGAGATCTTCTCCTTTTCTCCATTAATGAGTACTGCCTCTACAGTAACTCTCCAAGTACTGCAGCCCAATGAGTTAGATCAAGGACATTTCTATGTCTTTGATTACACCAGGGACTTTGCCTCTGTCACTCAAATGTCTGAGCAAACTACATGTACATTCAATCAGTACAGAAATACTCAAGTGCAGGGTATTATAGTCTGGCATTTGAAGATGAATGTATTGACATTTCAAGTGCCTGATAGAGGAGTACTGCAAATAGAATATCAAAATCACCATACTGTACTTCTTCTTTCCCAAGATGGCCCCAAGCCTTGTTAATAAATGAACCATTACTGAAAATTGATAGATGTCTCAATGCAGACCTAACCAGATATCCATTGATCTGGCTCATAAAAGTAAAGGCCTTCTTCCTTCCTTATTGATTTCCTAGTTCATTGCCACAGTCAGATTCAGCCTTCCAATCAGGAAGAGACTCCACCAAGGCAATAAAAAGTCTCAGGAGATTTCTTACAAATTGGGTCTTCAGCTTTCTTGATGGGACTTTTATGGACACAAGTAACTGGATACAGGACCAACATTCACAAACCATCTATCGCTGAGTCACACAGAAGGAAGATATTGCAGAAAATTGAGGTTTTCATCCAAACAGCAGCTTTTTCCCCTGTACTACACGAAAGAAACAAAGGCAGCTTAAAATACTTTTATCTGTTTCTGCATCATACCATTCTTTTGAGACTGTTTTTGCCTACAAAACTGCAAGTTGGTAATTTTTTTTGCAACCTTTGAAATTTGTGAAATTTGCTATAATGAAAGTTTAGTTGCAAGTACATAGGAGACATACACGTGACAATGAACAGTGATAATTTACAGGTGGTTATTTTGAGCCCTGTAGACAAGTTCATCAAATGGACGAAATAATGTTGCCTTGGCAAAGGTATGATTGTGTCTTTGATAACACTAATTCATCATATTCAGTCTACAGTAATTCATTACATTCAGTCACTGATACCACCAGTTGCTAGCCTGGGTACCATCCGGATAGTAGTTCGCACCTACGTTCGCTTCTGCTATCCGTCTGGAGATGTGCGCATTCAAACCGTTTGGCGGTAACGTCAGTTAATGAGTGAATCTAGGAATAGGTTCTAGAGCGCTTGTTCGATGACAACATGCCTCCCACGAGCGGGCGGAGGGCTTGTCTGGTGTTGGAACATCTGTTCGAACGAGCTCTTGAATCCATTCCATATTTCGCTCATGTGTAGGGACCAATCAGCGCCTGCTTCCAAAATTTGGACGATTCCAGACGTTAAGATGGTCCGTGTTCCCAGACGGAAGCACAGAGAAGCGACTGTATATAGTGTATAATGAATGTCAGAGCTAGAAGCGACTGTATATAGTATATAATGAACGCCGGAGCGAACTACTTTCCGGATGGTACCCAGGCTAACCAGTTGCCACAAGTGTAACCAATAAACATTCCCCCAGCAGAGAAACAGGTACATGGCAACAGCCGTTTCCTAACCACATTAGGCACGTCCCTGATCCCTATATGACTCTGCTGTTGACTCACTCCTGCCTGAGTAATGAGCTAACCAGATATTTATTGATGTTTTACTCAAAGGTCAAGCCCAGAGGTCAGCTCCCCAATCTCTAACCCAATAAACAAGTTTCAGTAGACAGGGCGACGCTGGTTCTACATCTCATGGTTTCATCACTATGGTGCATGCAGGGGGTGTTCCTGAAACTGATAGCACTTCTTGGTTTTATTACTGTTTATACTGTTGTTGGAGTGGTTGATCATGTAATAAAAGTTGACGTCTTTAAAAATATCCAAGATATTTCGTTTGTTTTCTTCACCGTTCAAAATATCATGATTGTACAAAAACATTCTGACACCTGATAAAATCTCAATTTCACAACAAAAAGGAACTTAGTAAAGCTAAAATTCAAAAGAGACGTTACGTACGTACATAAGTATGTATATTTCATGTTTTGTATACTTGGAGACAGTTGAGCCTTGTACCAAAGGAAACAACCCTATAACACAATCTGTAGCAGCCTGAACAGAAAAGGTAGAAATCGTGCTTCAGGGCAAAATATTTTGGTTGCACCAGCGTTGTTAGAGGCAAGAACTTGACCTTTGCTGAATAGATCTGACACAAGAAACCTAATGGCTGTAAATGTCTTTTTGTGTTCCTTGGCTGAAATCCAAAACCCTTGCCAAACAAAAAATGCTTGCCGTTGTCATGGACTACAACGGTCTCACACGAATGTTTACAAACCAACTTTCATGTTACATACAACAATCATCGTAAAGTAGTTTTGTTACTTGTGTTCAGTGTAGAATATTCACATTGTCAAAGACCAAAACACTTAATTGACAAAATTGACAAAAGACTGGCTGGAACATGTATATCTACAGAACGTATCCAACTACAGGTATTGAAATGGTAGAACAAAAGAAAAATGAGATTTGTCGTTAAGTTCCCAATATAAAGATATAATGTTACCCCAAAACCCTGTAATGGTTTTAAACAATGAAGTATCATAGATATATCTAAAGCAAGACTACATATGAATTATAAGACTTATGGCATATTTCAAAACAAAGCTGTCAGTCAGCATTCATTTGTCAGCCAGTCACTTTCTAGTGGCTCTATGTAGAACAGAATAGAGCCAGAATATCTTTGGAGTCAGCAGTTTAAAATGCTGCTGTTTGTTACCAATTACTTTCTTTATCAAGTGTATTTCACTTCATGAAAGCAGGCAAGTCTAACATAATACATAGATATCATCATCCTACATCAAAAGACCTGTATCTAATATCATGTCATACCAGGGCCAGGTAACAATCAATATGGGTGTTCCAGACTGGCCTGTATTTTAGAGTATAGCATGGGCTTCCCTACTAGAATGATTGGAATGCACACCATTTGAATACTGGATTTGGACATTGCAATTGATGTTGTTACAATTTTTTGTTTGAGAACATAAAATTCCTCAAATTTTGCATTGAAATCCGCAATTTTTTCTGTGGATATGACATAGACAAAATACAATGTTACACAGTGTATTCCGCATCACTTTTGGTTCCAGCCCTTCCACAGGTCGGACTGCCCTCTGGCCTTCAGGTGATCTGACCCCCAGTCGGGTTGGTACACAAGGTGATACGGAATACTAGTACACTGTATTCTACATGTAAATCTATCATTAGCCATACAATGCCTTCAGCCTTACTTGGAGGGGGACTTGGAGACAGGTTTCTTCTTCTGTGGCTTCATGACCTTCAGGACGTCCCGCACCAGCGGCACCTTGATCTCCTCGTCCACGGGACTGGGGATGGACTCCATCACCCCCGGCGACACCTCGCGCTCCGAGTCGATCTTCAGGCTGGGGTTAGAGTTCACCTCCAGCAGGATGGGCTTCAGGTCAGATGTCAGCAGGATGTCAAATCCCAGCAGCTGTACAAAAAAACATGACATTAATGTCAAATGAGATACTTTGTACGTGTGATTTTTTACTGGCTTTTTTTCTAATTTTCAACAAGATACAATGATTCACAAGATGCCATCAACCCTCTTTCATAGACAATCACCAGGTTGAAGGCAAAGTACCTATTGTATACATTGTATAGACTTGTATATAGGATGGCACCCAGGCCCAACCTACTTGGTAACACTTAGGTCCTCCAAGAGTCTTCCCCGGTGGCAGCATAACATGGTGGAAAGTCTTGATCTCAGGTAAGATGGCTATGATTGTCTTCAAGACAATGTCTTCAATGTCCTTCCATAGTTTGTCCACATCCTTGCCTCTCCGCTTTAGTCTCTGCAACACGCTACTCAACGTCCTCTTACTACCTATATCCCCGTCCTCAGAATGGATGAATCCGTCGCTGTACTTGTTGAGAGAGTAGTTTGTTAAGTGCATGTAGGACTCGTGAAGGTTCATTCGTGAGGGTGACTGGTATGGGACAGTACAGAACCTTGCCATGCCTTCCCGCCCGATGTAAAGTTCCAGAGGTTCAATGTTTCCTAGCAGCACATATATCCTGAGGTCAAACTTGTAGCCGTCTATGAGATAGGGGTTGGTGAGATATTCCTGAACAACGGCCGGGCGAACCATTCCGATAGACTTCACGTCATGCGGGTCCTGTAGGAGGTAGATCCCGCCGCCTTGGGTGCCTTCGTCGGGCTTCACGATAAACGTCGGTTTATACCGCTTGCCACGTCTTTCCTTCAGGATGCGAACTTCCGCGCAGAATTGGTGGAATTCCTCAGGAAGCCGCCAGGTGGTCGGGAAAAAGTCAAAGGCTTCTGGGAAGAGCTGGTGCATCCTGTCTAGTGCCTGGGACAGGTTTGCCTTGTTGGACATGTCCTTCATGCCTAGAGTAATACAATTGCAAAGTAACATTGTACATTTACAATTTGTGTTGATATAAATTTGTTTACAACTCATGCTAGAAAAACAGGTCTACGATATCCTTTCCATATCTGATAGTGAGAATTGGTAAAAGTAATACAGGAGAAGTGAACATACGATTTTACAAACTAATCTGAAATTTGGCATAGAAAATGAGGGACATTTTTTATGGCTAAGATGTCTTAAGAAGGTAAGCTACATCATCAAATCCATTAATTAAGATATGCTTAAGACTAACTTCTCATGTCATTGTCAGATTTAATATAATTAGAACTGAGGGTTGACTGTTAACAGTCAGTCTTACCTGGGAGTTTGTTGATGATGCCTGAAGGAAAGTCGTCGTAATCGTTGAAGGCTGGAACTGACCAGTACATATCTGAACCTGCCTTCCTACCATGTGGGTACTGGGGAGGACGCAAAACAAAAGAACAATTTTTAGCAAAAAAAAAAATTTAAAATTAGCATAAATGTTACGCATTATATAAGAGAAAGAAGAAGGATGTGGAAATATTTTTGATATTCAAAATCTACAAAACCTTTTTAGAGGGTTATGTCAAGAACTCCTTAATTCTAAATCAAAATATTTTGAAGCAGGCTATACTGCATAGCAATCCACCAACTTGGTTACCAATACTAATAGGTATTTTAAGTAGACTTTCAAGTGTGTCATACCCATAACATTTCATCAAGTGAGCAATGTGAAGTTCATGATGCCTGCCTTTCAGTGAAAAATGTTTGTTGTTAGATAATTCTGAAATATGACCCTGACCAAAACAAAGGCTTTTGTCCTGTTCAAAGGTGTACTTCACAAGCTGACATTGGCAGTTCCATAGCAATAATGGCTACTGTTGGCACGCAAGCATTCAGGTAAAGGAAACTAGCTTTGTCAAAAATTACTGCTCTGTGAAGAGGAATACAATCTGATCAGGTCACAGCCAGTGGTAATAGCAAATAAAGGCATAAAGAAGGAGCATTTTACAGAATACTTAGTAGAGGATGAGAACACCTTCGATATGGCACAGATACCTACTTCAGAAAAACGAATCTTCTATCATTTATGTCATTAGGGACCGTACGGCGTTTAGTGAGGGGGGAGGGCCGGTCGCCAGAGGGTCGGGTCAAAAAATTTTTGCTAGGCCCTCCCCCCAGGTAAAAATTTTTTTGCTAGGCCCTCCCCCCAGGTAAAAAAAAATTTGCTTGGCCCTCCCCCCTCCTATCAACTTTGAAAAAAATATCCAAGACGCCAATAAAACACTGCGCTCCCATTTGGAAATGTGCTTTGCGTCATACTTTTTCATGATTTTATCTCAGAAGCAGATCTCTCACCCCTAGTAAAAAAAGGAAAACAGAATGGCTCAAAATATCTGCTTAATAGAGGGATAAATATCTGCTTCATAGAGGCATAAATATTTGCTTTATAGAAGCTATCTCATTGTTTTGATATTAAAACAACACCTAAAAAGCATTTGTATCTGGATTTCTAGTAGATTTGCGCCACGAAGCGGCGCGCGCCCCGCTCCCTAAATTTACGTATTGCAAGCTCGCGGGCCTGATCGGCTTGACGGAAACTATTTTCAATTTACATATATTTTGGACTTTTTCTTGGTTCTGTGGTGGTAATAACTTACGGTAAATCGGGGGGAAAAATGAAAACCAAAACAACAGCACGATTGGACTAACCAAAACTGTAGTGGGGAGGGGGGCGCCGACACGTGACGCTGATTTTCCCACGGAGGGTTAGTCCGGTTGCCTCTCTCTAGCCGCCGGCGGGCAGAACGCAGACTTGCAGGAGATCTTTTAGAAATGCCACGCTTTTTTGCCACGATTTCCTGCATTGCTTTTTTATGGGAAAATTTGCTGGTTAGATGACATTTCTATGAAAAAAAAAATACGAGGGTTTCAAGTTTTTGAGAACGACGTTCCGAACACCATATATTGTCCGGCGCCAAAGGCAAGAAGAATCGCAAGGTAGGTCCGGGAAAATTTTGAAATCTTGACCCTCTTAAAAGCTATTTCCTTCAGTTTGAAGGAAATATTTATTTTGCTGACAAACAAAGCTAACTTTCATGGCATTTCAATTTAGAAATACAAAATTGAATACCCCCCAAAAACATTATCACAATGTCGGTCATCAAAGGCGCGAGGCCGGTCACGTCAAAAGGGATCCAGGGAAATTTGCAAATATTTAATTTACCCTCGAGCTCTGAAACGCCATTTCTTACATTTTGAGGGCAATAAGACAGGGGTAAATTTTGCTGGCAGACTAATCTAGAGTTTAATAACATTTCTGTAAGTGAAAAAGGTTTTCGAGGGCGTCATGCGTAAGCCCCGCCCCCTCCCTTTTGCATTTTCACTGTGTCCCGAGCGCCAACCTTGGGCGATCCCTTGCAGAGGTCCAGAAAAAGTTTGAAATCTTGACCCTCTGAAACGCCGTTTCTTGGATTTTAAGGGACATATTTTGCTGGCAGACCAAGCTATTTTTTTTTTTGCTTGGCCCTCCCCCCGAGTCAAATTTTTTTTGCTAGGCCCTCCCCCTGGCAAAATATTTTTTTGCTTGGCCCTCCCCCCCCTGGCGACCGGCCCTCCCCCCTCGCTAAATGCCGTACGGTCCCTTACAAAGGTTGCTACCAGGTTTGAACAGTTTACATGTCTCAGTCATGTCATTTTTTATTGAGAGGACTGATCCAAAATAGCCCCAAGACAAACATACAGAACATAATATATAAGGGGAAAAGAGCAAATGCCAAGTATATTGGAGTGTCAAGTAGAAATATGGCTTGCTTTCTTCTATAGGGCCCCAGGGCCCCGTTGGCCTTTATGATTAACCTTCAACATGGAAAGGGATTAAATAGATGATTGAAGGTGAAGGGCAGACACTGTAAAAACATTTCCTGTTTTAGAGCTGAATTTAAGCAAACATGGTGTGGTAACTAGGCTGAGCTTGCCTTAATAAAGCCATTCCCAAGAATAGTTGATATTGCATATTAGTAGCAAAGAACAAAATGACAAAATCTTTTTCAGAAGTCCAGTGCTAAAATAAACCATTCTACAGTACCTCAGCACAATTATAGGGAGCCCAAAGGGGTTTTGCAACAAGGGGGCCAAGGTTTGGATAACATTTCAACAAATGATGTCAGTTGAAGGTCTGACAGAAAACAAAACAGAGCCAAAGATCATTTTACAGCAAGAGATCCTCTTGTTAAAAGTGATATCCCTACTAATAGGTTTACTCCAAACAAAGTTATATTTTCTTTTGTACAAGGTCAAAACCAGCTATTAGAATGTGACCTTGGCATTCTCAGAGCTTAAACTGTTAAAGTTTTGACTCCTTCATGGCCCCCATCGGTGGCTATTGTTGTCCATCCAACCTTACACTACATGTCACCAGGGTGTAGAAAAGCCTACATACCACCACCCAACCCTGTCCACTCTTCTACCTACACTAACACTCAGGTGAGGGTTATCACAACACCTCACAACAATACAGCTACTCTGGGAAAACATCAGCTTGGACATGGAGTATCATGAAAGCAAATACTGTTGAGGGATTTCTGACTGTTTGAAAATACAGAGGAAAGCAATGCAAAATGACTGATGACCTTTTTGTTAAAAACTATAATACAAGATAAAAATTATCAAAACAATATGCTTGGATGGGAGATTTATCTTTGAAGTTCCTTGCCCTCCATTCTAACAATTGTTGGCAGTATTGGTTATACTTGTAACCAAAGGGTATGAAACATGGCAATAATTAAAAAAAACTTGAGCATAAAATGTAAATCAAGTCAATCAAAATCTTTGTAAGGATCAAGTTGTCCAAGTTTATCATAGCTATGTTATATTTTCTAAATCATAAGTTATTCCAATAAGTATAAATCTTTGATGTAGGTGTGCATTGAACATGGCAAAATTTGCTTGTACAAAACAAATTGCTTGAAAAATGGGGTAGTCATGAATAAGTTATTGAAATGAGTGATTTCATCATTCCGCCTCATGTCACAGCCTGATCCTCTCAGTCCGTTTCCCCTGGAAGGAAGTTGGGCTGAAGTGGGATCTACTGCCTTTTAAAAGATCAGCCGTGCACAGCCAGATGAGGGGTGTTGTGATTGGGGATCAGGTGGAAATGGGGTGTGACTAATAACTGGGGGGCACAATAGACAGGTTTAATAACTTAAGTGTTTGTTTGCACTGGTGCGGAAATACTTCTCTTGTTGACATCTTACAGTCTTTTATTATAGCGTTTCCAGAAGATACAAAACAGTTTGAAAAGAGGCAATTACTGTATTGAAAAGAGGCAATTACTGTAATGTGATAGAGTGAGACAACCTGTTATACAATCATGTTTATCTGATGTCATTATACACGTGTTAACCTTTTTTCCTGCTGCCTTAACACTTACCATGTTGGTGCCAGCATGAAGACGGCTGAAATGCATGTTACTTGTCAATGTTCAAGAGGTTTTGTGAGGATGATGTAAACCAATGTTGGCACCTGTTTGCAGGCCTTTGTCAGACCATATTTCCCCCAGACAGACATCAAAACAACTTCCTTGATATGTCTGTCTGTCTCCAATACACCCAGCTGATGTGACAGAAACATTTCAAGAGGATTTAACCTTTTTTTCTGGTGTACCATCCTCGATACTGCTGTTTTACTGCTACCTTTACTTAACTATAGTCCAGATACTACTAGCATGGTAAAATAGCAGTTTGCTATTAGATTTTTGTATCTTGAAAAGAAGCATTGTAAAGACAGTTTCTGAAAAGATTTTCAAAAGGCATAAAAACTGCTCACTATCATTAAAAAGATGTTGTAGATGGAGAGCACTACTCCAAGACTTGACCAGGCTTGTTCACTACCAGTTGTACGTACCTCCCTCCACCCCCTGCCCAACTGTTTCAGTGCCAGCCGTATCACATCCAGCTGACTCCGTGCTCGTGTCGTGTCCAGAGTTACGACGAGTGCTGTCGGTAACCGCCGCCTCCGCACGATCCCCTGCTTCCCCTTACGTTTCCTTCCTTCTGCGTCCACGTCTGCGTCGGAACCCGACTCTGTCTTCTCGGAGTCCGCTGTGCTCATGCTGGATTTAGGACGCTTCTCTTTAGAAGATCTGAAAGAAGCCATCAATGGTATGACTCTCATTACATATATATGCAACTTGAAAAAAAATGGTTGATTTAGAGCATTTTTCCGAATTAAAGAAATTGAAATTGAGTACAGAATTTGTGCTACCTACAAATGTTGTTATACTTATAGAATCACCAACAACCCTGTCACATAATAATTCTTTTGTTGGACACCTGAGAAAGACACATTTTTTAGGACCTGCGTGAGACAGGTAGCTCATACAACACCTGGTTTCCCACATACCAGGTAACTCTTACAACACCTGTTATTTCAATGATTTCCCTGTACAGTACATTCATGGAAGTTGACCACCCTATTCTATACACCATCATAACCATCTGTGCACAACGTCAAATATTGCGTGAAACCTCCAACAAATTATGCACGAATAATAGCCATATACCGAGCTATTGTCAGAAGCTACAGTTTTGTCTGCACAGCTACGGGACACGAACATAACGGACCGTAATGTTTGGCGTAGCCTCCACAGTGTATCCATGGCTGCAAGCTGCAATTAAAGATGGCTGCTGTAGCAACCCCAGATGGTCTGACCCAGGTCTGTGCTATCCCCATGGGAGCCATTGGAGAACAGTGATTTACCTCAGGTAGAAACCATCTACAAATCAATACCAGGTAGCACAATGGTGCTCCATTCTAATTGTAAAACCTCCATTTCAAGCATTACCACAGAACTGCCAATTAATCGCCTGTATCAGTATCTACTGTTGACCCATATCTTGGTCATATCAATTAAAATTGTAGATTTATAACATGTAGAATGACATCTGGCCTGATCATCACTGTATAAACTATTCCTATTTCAGTTTCAACATACAAAATGTCCGAAACATGGTGTTGAAATTCTAATGACGGTAGATACAATCTGGTGTTAAACTAGCTGTACAGACTGATTGATAACTCTCACAGTGCCCCTGGGGTCATAAATATTTTATCTGACACTTTCTAGATCACCTCTTATTCCCATGGTTGTACACATGCCCCATAATCGACTCTGAAAACTCAATACTTCACTTGTCAAACTTTTTCATCTCTTTATGTCACCTTAAGGTCTGGAGTCACATTAGTTTACAGGGGACTAAACATATTAATTTCATTAAAGATGACAATATCAACCTTTTGGATGATATCACAACTATATATATGTAGATTTGAACAAATGTAGTAAATGGCTTGAAATATGACACATGGCCATTGATAAATTATGATATGGTGTCATTTTAATGGTGTCTTATAACTCCTAAAAGCTGTTGACCTATTGTTAACATTTTATGGCCTTTACACACAATCCCTCATTGTACTGATGTCAATCTAAGACACTCCATAAAGGACAATTCAAATGTTAGTGATATAAACTATGTAAATAAACAGTATATAAACTATGTAGATAAAGTAATCAGAAAGACGGTTTACATTGTATACTGATAAATCCTAAGGCTAAGCTGGTATGCTACATATTATAAATGTGAATCAATAGTCTTATAACATTAGGCAAATGCATACCTGAGAAACATTCATTCTTTGAGTTTGGCAGAACTCTGCTAAGACAATAACAAAGCTGTTAACAGTAAAAGCATACAGACTATTTGCTAACTTTACTGGGAGAGAGCTATGTAAACTCCCAGTGTGTGTAGGGTGTGAGAACAAACCAGCCAAAGCCAATATGCCAATGTCTGACTTCTGTTAGCCCAATTTCAAACAACAACAGCAGATGGTGATAGTCCGTTTAGAGGCAAATGTTTATGTCAGAATCATATAAAAATGCGATATATATATATAACATCAGACGACTACAGTTAGTACAATTGGTACAAACACCCAGGTTTCCTAATCTTATATCAAGTCAATTTCAAATTCGAAAGCTTAAATCTGATTAAACCTTCCAATTTACACAGACGAAAACTTTTGGGCTCCATTGATATCCAGCTGAAATCAGACCATTGCTCATAATGTAAGTTTTCTATTGCTCTGTGTCTTGACAAATCTGAAAAAAAAAGGTTTTCTTTCTGTTATGTTCTATACTTATATACCACCCAAAAATCATTTACATCATGTTTGCAATGTTCTCTGAATGTAATGACACATAACCTGGCCCCTTCCCAAGCTGTTAGAAATAATAAATGACTGAGAAAAGTTTTGGCACCTCTCCCAGGCTGGGGTTTTATGTTTCAAAGGCTCTAGACAAGTGATAACAGTCCATGACTTGCACTATAACTGATGTATTGCCAACTCTTGGCATCTGACACACACATGGACTCCTTTACAGCCTTTAAGATTTGCTTTGAAGCCACAGCTGCCATGCTAGATTTCACTTGTTTAGAAAATTTCTCTTACAGTACATCTGTTAAACCTGTGTATGGCAGGGTTTGAGCAAGTGGTGTGAAGGCTGGTAGTCCAACTTTTCACATATACAGGGCGGTAACCCTGAGATTGTAGGTTTGAATCCGCAGACCACCGACTAGGAATACTCATTGAAAGAACTGCAGTTTAGCAGAATGCCCTCTAAGCCCTCTATCCTATGTATGGAGGGAAGAAATCCCTGAACATTTAGTTTCAAGATCCCAATGCACCTATTGATAAGAGTAGGAGTGATTTCTTTCTTTCTACTCCTTGCATCATCATCAACTTTCCTAATAGTGTTTTAATAGATGAATCAGCACAATGTCTACTACTGGGCTGTATATACAGAAGTGCACGTAACTTAAACCATTCCAAGTGGGAAACAAAATACATGGTTTTGACTTGTACCTCCACCTGGGACAGGTGAGAAGACTTCTGGCCAGGTAAAAAGTCCTTCACACGAGGGAGTGGCCACAAACAGCTCTGGAGAATGTGAGGTGAATGGGGACACATAGATTACAGGAAAATCCTTCGGTTTCCTACTTATCCTCTGGACTGTGACATCCCTACATCTTCTGTGACTGTCAGGACCGATATATAAAACATGGTTCATAACAAAGAAACAAGGACATTTCTATATTTTTACTACCATTCATTTTGTTGACTCACCAGTCACTTGTCTTTTATTGCTAGGAAACCAGAACACTGACAAAGTGTTTGGGCCAATCAGAACTTAGGTTTACGATCAATATTCTCACACTGATTCAGACATTAGCTAAAAAGCTACCCTTTTCACACAGGTGACGATCGTTTCTTTTTCTAACCATATTCTTGAAACTCCCTCTACCTTGAACGGTTTACACCGGTTGTTGGGTTCTAAGAGGATTTCAAGTGTTCTTAACCTGTTCTAAAGTATAGTTGCCCAGCTCGCTGGTATGTCTATACACAGTATACGGTACTCTAGAAAATACCATACTGAGGACTTTTCGGGGCAACAAACTTAGCAACAGTATGTAGGGTGTGCCTGGATAAATAATAGTCTACAGTCATTTACTAGTCATTACCATTAACATTACCTGCATTATCAACAATGCAGTATGTACAGCTCAGCCTGTATCAGCAAAATACTATCAATACTTTCTCTAGAGGATATTTTCTATTACCTGTGATGGTAGTTCAGGTATAAATAGATCCAGGCTGACTTCAATATTGTCCCTGAGGGAAAATTTGGGGCTGGTAAAGATTTTTTTATGACTATGGCTTGGCGTGATCAATAATTGATTAAGCAGAAAGGTACCCTACCAGAATTTTGAAACTCAAAAATCAACTGACTTGGACAGTGTCTCTGGAATATGTATGTGTTTAATAAAGTGACATGTCAAGTATGGTCCACTGCCTATAAAGGTCCCTGAAGGGGTATAATAGGGCACAGTCATTAATATTCACAGATGAGGTCAAGAGAAAAAGGGCACTTAGGAGACTCTGAATCCTACCAGACCATGAAATGCCTGTCTGTAACAGATGGTGGGGTGTATGCCCTGGGCATCCTTTCATGTCTTTGGTATTGGTTAGTGTGCATAAAATACTGGTCTCTGGGAATACTTCATGATTAGTAGACTGATGAAGGACAGTTCGAACGATGCCGTTTTCAAAATAAAGTATTGATTATTTGTCCCATCTGCCAATAGTTGCTCTACATCATATTTAAGGGTAATAAAACGGCATTTTCAAATGTCTACAATGACTATAATTCTTCCTGTTTGTTGTATTCTTGCTTAATGAATATTAAGCACACATCTCTTTTTATATAAAGGTACATTTTGCGGCCAGTAACTTTGCACATCAATGGGTGCACATCTCCTTGACGTGGCAAAATCATTCATCATAAAACACTTGTACAATGTACCAGCACAGGTGAATTTCTGAGCAACTAACGCCGAAGGAATTCACATATAATCAATCATTGATAATGCTTAATCTGACGAAAGTAATTTTTGGCCTAGTAACCCTCATTACATCAATTATACTGATATGCCTCTGGTTGATATCATCATATCATGTTCCAAACATGAATGAAAAATTGATCCCAATTGGAAATTCAAAAACTATTTATTTTAAGCCTTAAGCCTTATAACCATTAAATCTAGAAGATCACAACATACCAGCAATATGCGCATGGGAGCAATCAAATCTGGATTCATGATATTCGGGTTACAACCCACATCAATAATGAATATGCTGAATGACTTTTATGGGTCCCGTGAACTGGAAATGAAATTAAATGCGGAAATAATGACTTATGGCAGACCTTGGGTTACAGCAGGTGGTTTTAAAAAGTGTGATAACATGAGTCCAAAGGTTTACATTTTTTCTGGAAAATTGGAGAGTAAAAGATAAAACCTACCTGCTACTTTCCTCCACCACAATTCTCCGGAAGGTGTCCCCACTGTCTCTCCTGCGGAACGTCTCGAAACTGAACATGGAGGTGGGGTACAGGGTGGCGGCCCTGCCTAACAGGTCCCCTCCGTCCACCTGCCCCGCTGAGGCCGGCCTCGAGCCCGTGGCGGACAGGGGGCGGGGGCTGGGCGTCCTGTGGGTCCGGGCCCGTGGGCTGGGGGTCCGTGTCCGCGGCGGGATGGAGATGGGGGTCAGGGCGACCCTCCTCCCGTGGACCGCCGGCGACTTGGACCGAGCTCGCGGCCGTGGTAGGGAAGGGTGCTGCGGCCCGTCGGGCACAGCGATGGCGTGTCCGTGGATCTGGACGGCACTCAGGCGGTCGGACATGTTCTGTAGCTTCACGGACATGCTGCTGATGTCTGCTGTCTCTGGTCCTGTCAGAAAGGAGGTCACGGCGATGAAAACACAGATGGCTTCATCTGATCCACCTCGTTTCTCGATCCTACTGACCTGGATTTTAAATCGAAAACAAATCTGCCGACACCATTTATCAACAAAAGGAAACTCCGTGCTGTACAATAAGCATTATAGTTGACGACGCAACTTTTCAGCGTGGATGAAAAATAACTAAATCTACCCTAACTCGACAACAGCCGACAAAAGTCCCGTTAAACGTACAACATCATCGCCATGTTTGTTTGTAACTGCCTCCTTTAGGCGATACCATTCGTGAAGGGGTGTAAGGGTTTGAATTCGGACATATCGGGATTTTGTTGTCGATGTTACATTTATTGGAGCAATTACAGAACTAGTGAAAGATCAAACTTAGGTATGATTTATGTTTTGATCCTGTCATGAAAGGCGTAAAAAGAGACGAGGAATCCACAAGTGGCAGAAAAAGAATAGCCCTCCCCTGGGAATAGTCGGCATGGGGGGTTCCTCCCAGGTGTTCGCAGGTGTATCATTGAACGCCGTAGGCGTGTGTTATGACAACAATGCAAAGTTTGCAGACGACGTATCGCCAAGATTGGAAGACAATGAGGCTCTGGTCTGGCAGCCACACTTACGCTGTGTGCAAAGTGGCACAAACGGCAGCGCCGTCAAACGAAAAACTCCAGATTTGCAGATTTTAAAAGTCTAACCGAGCCTGACGGTAGCTCCGTTACCCGTCTAATTTTCTTACCGACACCTCGAAAACATCTCCAACGACATATGATCCTCGGGTCAGGCGTAACTGATCTGTCGTCTGCAAAAGGAGTCAGGTGGCATGTAAACAAACCTGTATTTTGGCACATCACATATAACGTTAGGTGTGAACAGACGTACTAACGTTGATGGTATTTTTTTCCGAAGACATTCAAAGCATTTCTGACGATTACGAATGCAAAGATCAGTACCCCGTCTACAAACTGAACGTTTGTGGGGAAATACGGCACCATGTGTCCTTACAACCAGTGTTCTGTTTGCCACATTTTGACAGGTGATGTATTGTTTTCATCAGAAAGCAACATAATGAGTGATCATTGGAAATAAAGACATTCGGACATATGAGGTTTCAGCTACGTTACATGCACCTGAAGAAATTAAGCCAGGAAATCCAGTAGATCGGTCCGAATAAAACGGAACAAAGTTGAGAAATAAATTGGTTATGCATTCTGTTATTGTTAATGGGCAGTTAATCAGTTATGAGAGATAGGACAGAAACTAAATTGCAATCTATTTCAAACTTCCACTTCAGATTTCCTTTTAATTTTAAATTGCTGAGGAGAACGGCCATAGACACAATCCGATTTGCGTCATCTAGCGGATAGCAGATGCACTACGCTTGGCGGTTACGGAAACCTCGTTCTACTCTGGGACTGAACTTATATATTGTCTTAACGTCAGATTGTATAAAAGACACAAGAACCAATCAGGATATTCTCCAAGCAGAGGTTGATTCGCGGAGATATAGTAGTAGTCTGAGAGGAGCGAGCCGGTAAAAATCCCGACTACTACTATATATCCGCGAATCAACCTCTGCTTGGAGAATACAATCAGGAGTAAGCAAGGAAACAGGACTCAGTGAGTTACGCTGGACTGTAAAAAAAGAGCAGAACCCATGTAAGAGGCACGAGGGTAAGTAGAGTAGGCAAAATCTGCCAGATACCCATCTATCTCACCTGTTCAATCTCAGAGTCAGGATGAAGCACTAATGTAACACCTCCTGTATATAAAAGTGTCAACGTAGCTATTGAGTACACTTTGGGCATATTTCTGATACAAACGCACTTTGCCACGGCACGCTTTTATTCAGAGATCATCGCAAAGAAGGTTATGTTTTCTTTGCCGTTTGCACGTGTGTGTGTCTCTCTGTGTGTGCCTGTCGAACTGCATAACTGGAGAAGCCTTGTTGATATCACGATCGTACTCTCCAAGCAGAAGTTAGACTCCGGTTGTGTTTTTTTACGTTTGTTGGGCGTTTTTATCGTGTTTTCTGTTTGTACCGTTTTCTTTATATTTCGCGGTTAGACCTCTACTTTGAGAGAAGTTGATGGATACTGTTGATGCAGGTGGGCAGGGGTCAGAAAAACGAAGGTCAAATTTGATATTTGTCACCCTCGCACCTTTCTAAAGTGCGCGCTTCAACGGAACTTCCGGTTTTGTTATCTCATGTTCTGGGCATGCTGTGAGCGAGTGGTAGATAGCTCTTAAAATCTTGTTTTATTGGTAGCTTGGAGTTAGTTCACAGAATCAATAGAAACTTTTCTACACTGGCCCGATTCACGTGCACATTCCCACAGGCTTTCAGCACATTTTGGTCTTCATACGTCCGTTGATGAATTGGCCACCGGTGTTGAAAGTTTCCACCAAGCCATTCAAAAGTATTTCCTGTCCGTCCATCACTCCACGTTGTTATTCCCTCTCCCCCACATCGCCTGGTGTGCGAAAGAATGACTCCTTGGTGGGATAGAGAATGAGGTAAGAAACATAATTCTAACGGACGGTGGCTGAGTTATGTGCCTGATATGACAGGTGTGGGAAAGACTTATTCTCCCGTTTCTCGGCAGCACCGATGACTGATCGCATTCTTTGTATGATTTGCCAGGGTCCGCAAGAGCGGAGGAAAGTTACAGCTCAGCAACCTGCCAGTGAGTTAGAGACTGATGGGCACGGGAAAATTGAAACCGAAAAAAATATACGACTCCCAGACCGGTGTCCGCTTTTACATTGTAGTCCCTTCTTTCGAACACAGCAAACAGACGAATATGATATTTCATCTTGTCATGTAATAATCATTTATCGTCTTGTTATATCATGCAAGACTATGCGTGCCAGTTGCACATGTAGACAGTTAAAGCACTGGTCGCTTATTTCAAAGCCAAGCATGGCGGCTATAGTCCTACTTAATTTTCACATCTCCTTAACCATCGCTATGTAAATTGTTTCATTTTGAGCCTAAGTATGCCGGCGGTCTGCAAGCTCTCATAGGGGCTTCAACATTAGTTGCACCTGCTGTTAGATTTGATAAAACAGCCTTTTACAATTCCGCCTAATGTTCGAGGTTCTCGTCCCAAGACAATCTAGGTCACCGACGAACCTGGCCTTCGTTACAAACCACGGCAGCAGTTCTAGGCCAATTTGAATGGAGTCTTTGAGGTTTATTGCGACACAGTGATGGCCAGACCTTTAGAGCCGGGTCCAAAATGGTTGCGCGATGGTAATGCGCTCCCTGCCATTTCCTAGAATATGTCATAGAAAAACAGGACGCCGGTCAACACCCCCTGTATGATTGAGATGAGTTGCCGTTCTACAGTCTGCCTACCACTCTCGCCAAAAAGCCAATTTCTAGCATTGCAAGCGAAGAGAAACGAGTACCGCTGTTCGGTTTCACATGGACAAAGTACTTTCTGGATGGAAGCGTATGAAATATGATCGGGAGAGACAATTTCTTCTACCGAGTATTCCATGCGTCTTCCACCTCTAGGTCTGGGAGTTATCTCCTCTGAGACTGGATGAAACCTTGACAAGACTGATTTAACTGTCTTAAATGTTTACTGGATTCATCGCTAACAATCCGCCATCGAATATCTCCGAAAAATTAACAACAAACATGCAAAAAAGGAACGTCATTTGTGCACGGACTATCATCAGAGCGTGCTGTTGAGCACAATCAAATCAGACAAGGCTTTTCTGGTGCAGCGGACAGTCATGTGACGAACTGTAATCGCGTAATGGGCTCCAAATGGCCGGGTCAGTTCTCAGTACGAAGATAGATAGGTTCCGCGGCCTTGAAATGTGTGGATGATACATTGTCGGGTCATGTTTTACGGCTTTTATGACGCCTATAACAGCATTCCCATCATCGCCGAAAGGTCTGATACAAGAAGGGTAGAGGAATGAGACAACATGAAGACAAGAGAAAGTCATTAAATGAAGTTTTTGCTGATTTATTGGTCTGAGGGTCCCAAATCTCGCACCAGGCGCCAAGCGACCGACCATGCATCGCACGCCGCATCACTCTGGGTAATGAGTGAGAACGATAACGCATTAGGATGCCGCCAAACGAAAAGACGAATCACTGCGCGAGCTGGAACGACCCGCGCGGAATAAACGATGGAAAAGCCGGTGCGATCAGGGAAGGCCCTCGCCAACACAACACAACAGAGGAAGAAATAAAAGCAAACTACACCTACTATTTAGAAATATGATGGGGATTTGGGGGTCGGAGGCGACTCTGCCTCTTCCCTCAACCCCTCATATCACCGCAGACTGCTCCCTCGTCCTTTACGGTTTTGGATAAGTTTTATGATTATCATCAACTCATACCACGGCCCCATTCCCCTCGAAATGCTGCTACTCAAACTACTACTAGGGGAGGGGGTCTCCATAGGACGAGACGGATATCTAAGCTATGGTAAAGCTGACAAAGAAAAACGCACACCACCAAAACGACGTGCAAGACAAGCCGGACCCATAGATCTGTCTGGAGATCTTACAAAGACGGAAAGGATACGAACAGGAAAAATATACATGTACACGCAATGTCGTTCTAGCCATCTTAGATAGGGCATCAGTCAATATGGTGTTATGTGTCAACATCACGCCCTCTCAATTTTCCTCCAGTCGTCCTTCAATTCTCGTTTCGCCTATCATCTATCTCAACTTTCCATCATTCGCCTTTTTTTTCTTTCGGCGTTTCGCGTTGATTTATCTAGCCCCCAAGCCCTGTTGTATTGACAATTGTTCTGGTCTGGTCGCAAAGCTGTTTGCCGGAATGGCCTTGGAAGGAACACGACTGGATGTAGGTTACGACATGCTGGTATTTGTCAACAGTTTCATGTTATCCTTTTATCTACGACGAAGTTCGTCTGGAGTCTTTGATCGCCGCGCGTCTGTCTATATTCACAAAGAGTCGCGCGGTCTTCTCGCATGGACGACAGTGATAGAAACTATCCTTGACTTCATCTTGAACTGATAACGTTGGTCGCATAACACAGCACTGATTTCTTGCGTCTCAAAATAGTACATAGAAGCCAAAGTTTGAACTTCCTATCTCCTAGAAGACTCCCAACTTGGGAGTCTTCCAGAAGATAGGAGATGAAATATTGGCATTTCCTCCTCAATCTGTGCAATTTTTATTGCCCCTTTCCTACCCTCTTCCCAGTGCAGAACTATAAACGCAATGTAGTATCAATTGCGAGTGCTTCTCGATGTTTGTCATGATATTGTCCATGGTTTATCCTGTTGTATCGATTCGTTCTGTAAAGTAACCCAACAAGTATCACTTTCAGTCGGCACAAAAAATAGATGGGTAGAGAGAGGGAGAAGTGGCAAAGAAATAGCGATCCTTGCAGTAGCTTTATGTGCGAGGAACAAGAGGTTTAGAATTAGAAATAAAGACGTTATGAAGCAATCTATTCTCAAGCTGCTCAGTATTTGATATCATCCATGGCCCAGTACTGTTTGCCATTGTCACTTCAACCCTGGCTTTGCGGACACGTTTCAACACCGGAGTTGGGATTCACCACTTCACGTTTGAACTTTCCAGGGTGCCCGCGTGGGAGGTGCGAATGGCAAAGGGCTTAGCCCACGTAGATATTAGGATGGACCTAACTATGGAGACTTCGTAATTGCAGATATCTACATGCAGCGAGGGGAAGTCATGGTAGTCTTTTCACGCTGTTTACGGGGCAAGTAATTAATCACTGAAAACGTGCGTTGCATCCAGTCAGCAGTTTTACATTTCATATTAAGACATTATTTCGGCCTCTCAAAAGACGATGAAGTGGAGACTTTTCAGTGATCAATTGCCAACATTAGAATCTATATTAAACCGCACTGGCTGCGTCAGTCACTCACTCACATATACCTTTACTTAATTAGACGGCCGGTAGATAACTGAACAGTTAGATGACGTTGTCAACAAAGTGCCGTATGACAGACATTACCTTAAAGAAACTGATAGATACATGTACAATGTATGATAAGGAATAATAGTATAACGAGACGAACTTTGTTTCAGCTCAAGTTCTGTCAGAGTGTGGCGACAGACAAGAGTACCGACAGAGCTTAAATGAAACAAGTCCATCTAAATGTGATTGTCGAGGAATTGTGTAGGTGCGCCTATAGCCTGGGTACCATCCGATTTCTGCCGGGGCTGACTCGCTGCCCTAAAATTGTTTGCCCAAACTATCATACGGTAGGGACTTGAACATGTTGGAAAGCTTTCGCAGAGCTTATATTGAATGACGTGATTTGCATTTGTAACTTTTGCGGTGCGGTCATACTCGTCGTAGATCGTCGTACAATGTTGATGTAGAATATTGAAGCAGAATGTGACTGAACTAACCGCCGACAAGGATCTAGTTAGACAGCCCTTTCCTTGGCAAGACAGAAGAAATTCGTACGACAGATGCACGACTGTCCGAATACCCTCAGTTTGTGATCGTACGACGATCGTAAGACAAAATGTGACCTGGTCTTGACAGACGCGTCGACGCCATGGCAGCATCAGTAGGGAAGCTTTTGAAAGGGGATTTAAAGGTTTACGTTTATACACATGTCCTGATGACACCTCCTTGACACGACTTCTGTCTATGATGTATATTGTGTGTCTTGTGTGTAGCAGACGCGATGAATATGGAGTAAGCTTATCACACCAACTTCCCACCAACCGGTTATTGCCAAGGACTTTACAAAGCCGTGCCCTTTCCTTCCGTCTGCCGCGCAAAGATACGCCCGGAAGTTTACCCATCGCCAAACTGACATGAAAACGGCGATTATGCCGTTTTCTCCACGTCTTGTGTCGATGCCATCATCAGTTGTGCACAGTTGGCAGTCGATACCCCTCCCCCCAGGGCCCCTCACATATGGCGCCGGCATGTCCGCGACCATCAATCCCAGTGTAATGTCGCTTTAGATACTGCGGAGCGACGCCGGGCTTAATCCCCCTTGATACTTCTCCGTCGCAATTACCGCCCGGTCCAGCCATACAAGCTCGCTGTGACAAATCACACGGCGTGAAAATTTCCCCCACAAAGAGAAGACCGGCGCCCACAGTGTCTTAATGCTTGCTTCCATTCGTTTTGCCTTCACGTGATTCCCCATTTACACGCCGCCATTGTCGGGTGTCCTTGGGTCATCGCCAAGGTCAAACTCGGCCCTCATTGTTAGCGGGATCAACTGATCAGCATCACGCGTAAATCATGTCGTGATTGGACAAAATAAATCCGTGTCATTCGGTCCCCATGCAGCTGTCAGTGTAAGGATGTTAGAGGGGGTAGACATGATACAATTGCTATAAACATGTGGTCAATGTTGTGATAATACTCACATCTTAGCTTAAGTTACATGCTCTGAATGTAATATGCTAAGATACACACTGACTGTGTCACAATTGTGATGTCCTGTTGTCGCCTCCCCGCTCTCACACCGTCCCAGGAAAGTCCAGGCGAACCGACGCCAGTGGTTCTTATGGACAGTTGAGAGGAATGGCCATGCCCATTTGTCCAAATGTGAGGATTTATTTGGCTTTGTAACTTCTCCGTGCAGATTGTTTTTCCAATTTTCCAGGCGTGCATCGAGGTCTTAGGTTGTCCCTGGCTGACATTTCTTGCTCGTAAGATTACAGTGCATTGCCGACAAATCAAGACGGGAAACGAAAACACGTCTTCCAAGGTTTCCTTTGGTAAATCAGGCGGCGCCAACTTTATCTTCATTGTTTCGTTTTCTGACAAGACGGTACAAGTTCGCAGATTAGGCGTGCGCTACGCTACGTGGGATATCATTACATGTCTTCCGTCAACATATTTACCATCTCTTTCCAAAATATGAGAAAGATATAACTCGTTTGCTTCAAAGCAAGAAGACCTTGACTCTTGATCGCCAAACCGGAAGTCTATACCACCATTACGTAGTTAGTACTAATTTTTCGTCGATTGTAAACTTCATACGCTGTCATGGTTACCTCTCCTCGGGCTATATAAGTTTTATTCTACAGGATGCCAAACAAAGTTTCTAGTGGAGAAACAATTGCCTTCACCTTATAACTTTTTTTTCAATCTTCGGTATCCATAACGGGTGGCCATTACATCAATGATTGATGACGTCATCGATCGGTGATCGATCAGCGGGGAGAAGTTGATCAATAGTTCAGGAGAGAGTTTCGGGGCGTGCGGACGCAGCGATTTTTCGGCGTGATGGATGCTCCAGTATTGGGGAGCGCGGAGCCCCGACATTTACCTCTCGCCCAAGACGTCTAATTGCAGACTGAAAAATGTTCGGCGGATATTCAAGGGGGACAGGCGCAACATAAATCTTCTTAATGCAATATTCATTGTTGCTGGCTGGCGAAGAAGTGGCCTGCACGGATCTAATGGGCACGGGAGTGATGAACAGACTCGGCACAAGGAATATGGGTTCTCTGTAAGAATATATATATATATGTATTTCTGGTGAGGGGTACAGAACTGGGCGTCTTCTATAGTTGACATAGCCATGGGTACAAAAATATAAACAGTACCTTACATACTATGGGTTAGAACTAACACTGGCAAGTCAATGTAACTATTACACCATTCATTGCAGCTATGTAGGCATTCTTGGGGAAACAAAGTGCATGAGCACGTAGCGGCTTAGACATCACAGTTCTTATTCTGAGCTCACAGAGATATTTCTTACATTCAGGGACACGGGCTACAGCAGAATCCCGGACTGGAATGCACCAAGTACAAACAGCAACGTTGGCAACGATCGTCTACGCATGCGTACACATATGGGTACTTACTGCACATGCGCCAAATCTTCAGTGTGATATAACAGATGCCATAACAACGTGTTATCGTGTGATGTGAATGGTGAAAACAACATAGCGGCGGAGTATATATATTTCTAGTAACACAGGCCTCACTTCCTCGGCTACCAACACTTAGAATTCTAACGCAGTGGTCAACTGGGATGCTACACCATCCCTATGTAACAACAGAGTAAATAGTAATGACGAACTACAACATCTTGGAACAAAATCGAAATTAACTACCTAACTAAACTACTTACCAACATATCATGAAATATATGTATATATACATATCGTACAAAAGAAACCTTAGAACAATAACAATGAACGTAAGGTATTGCTGAACTATAGCATATATCTGTTCGTGGTCGTTATGGCATATACTTGTACTTTTCTGGCACAGGTTAGAAGTGATATATTTTATCTATATTTTCACGTGGCGAACACGAATCTACTAGCAGTTTAAATCATTGCAGCTCGCTGGCACAACTTATAGTATATCCCATCCATATACACAAAAATAGAACGATCTTCAAAATCCTTAGAGCAAGGCACGTTATATCATTCTTTCTGCGACATAAACCGACAACTATGTTAGAAAATTTAGCCATATACGGTCTTGTTAATAGTCAACTATGGTTAGAACTCTGGTACATATAGCTATCTCTATTGCATTTCTTACTGCACATGATTTACGGAATGACAAACCAGTACACGCGCTTTGTGCGCGCTATAAAAGCACTTATCCACTGGCCGAGCATGGGAAAATATCACATTTAGCGTGACGCTATGATACTGACTCTACGTGGGAGTCAAATCGGTAAAATGACCCTGTACCGGCTTAATTTGTCCCAATGACTTATCGTCAGGAAAGTTACTATAGATATTGAAATTCCCATCAACTCTCTCGGAGCCGTTTGCGGCAATATTTGGCAAGCCGCCGAGACAGGTTTTCCAGATAACCTGGACGGTAACCTCTCTTACAAATCAATCTGCTCCCACACGACAGAAAAACGTCGAAACTTTGCACATTCCCTACAACGTGACGGGGTTGTTACATCCACTGTTCATGTCAACATCCGACAACTGGTCATGTGGCCATTTTCTTCTGGTTGGCACCATGGCCGGGTCTAGCTATCATACTACTTGGCTTTTGTTCAAACATTTAAGACAACTCCCCAGACTTTATGGCACAGTTTGAATACAATGCTGATAGAATGTACCATCCACACAGACCTAAATATTCATAATTAAAGTACCCGCCAATGTATGGCTCCAAACACAGTCTGCGGTCCAGGGTAACTTGGTCTATCTAAATTTCCTCAACTTCAAATGACGTCCGTAGATGTGCCTACTCACACCACAGTCAACGTCACGTTAGCTCATTGCACCATTGGCCATCGGCTCTGACGTCACGGGCTTCGATGATGACGTAGCGTCCTCCAGGGTGCCGGACTCTCTCATCTCGCGAGACTGGGACCTCGGGCCGTACTTCTCCTTGGTGCGCCTGTGGTTGAACCAGGCGTCGATGCGGCTCTTGGTGACTCCCAGCTGCACGGCCAGCTCGGTCCGACGCTCGTACGGCACGTACCCGTCCGGCCAGGGCGTGCGCTGGAACTCTCCCTCCAGAACCTCCACCTCGTCCTGGGTGAAGCGCATGCGTGGACGACTCACGTGTTCGTTCCTACTGGATACTGCAAGGAGTGAAACAAAAGATATTTTTGTTAAGTATGAGCAAAGCACAGCATTTCAAACAACCACTTTTGTGGAACTTTTACGATACATCAAAAGTTTTTTTTATAACTAATTACATCGATCAGCATTTGGTCAGCGGGGGCTCCAACAATAAAGATGACGATGGTAAACAATTGGATGACGAACATTTTTGTGCAATAAATGGATCAACATTTCACAGTTGACCGCCTAAAAGTAAAATGAATGTTTTATCTCCTATCTGTATATAAAAAGACTGACCTATACTTGTGTCCTTTCCTACTGTTCCTCCCTGAGCCTGGCTGAGCGAGAACACGGACGAGATCCGGACAGCTGCCTGGCTGCTGGCGGCGCTGCTCACCAGGCCGGACTGGTAGGAAGACGGCACGGCCGACACCTTGGCCATGGGGAAGGGGAGCCCCATCCCGGGCTGCGCCAGTCCGAAGGGGTACGCTCCGGACAGCCCTGGGGGGATGACGATGGGGTGAGTCTGCTGCAGCTGTGGGGTGGCGTTCATGATGGAGCTGGGCGGCAAGGCACCGGTGGTGGGAGACACGTGGCGCTGACGCTCCTTCCTCGGCTTCTCCTTGGGTTCTTCCGCGTCCTTCCCTCCCCAGGCGGCACGCAGGTAACACCGCCGCTCTCCGTCAACTTCCGTCTCAGGAGGCTGTGCGTTACGGTGCTGCTTCATGATGTACCTGGTTAGAACAAACACACATCATGGTCTTAGCAGGACAAAACACGTTAGAAGAGCACTGTCACTGACTAAGATACAAATGTATAATACAGCCTGTTGTGAGTTACTGAGTTTCACGCTTCAAACATAACAACAACATTCACACTAAATGGCTACATTCAAATTCAATCTCTACAACTGGATAAAAACTGAGATTTACTTCCGGACGTCTCGAGTGACATCCATCACTTTTCTTCAGCGTCAGTAGAAGAAGAAGAGTGATGAATGTCACTCGAAATGTCCTGAAATAAACTCAGTTTTTATCCAGTGTCGATTTGTAGAGACTAAATTTGTATTTGAATATTCTTAACTTGGATGTCTAACATTCATAAATGTTTACCTGAGTTGTGGCAGGTGGGAGGAGAACTGGTCCAGGTTGACGATGGAGAAGCACTCGGCTGTGTGCTGCACCTCCCCGTGCAGAACCCTGAACTTGGTGACGTCTAGGTCGGAGCAGCGCTGGATGTAGACATCCAGGGCGCGCAGGGACTCCGTCATCAGCTGGAGGTGTGACGTGGACAGCAGGCGTAACGCGTCACAGATCAGGATGTACTTCTTGTCGTCTTTAAAGATGAACGGCACAGGAGACCCACTCATGTCCACGACGTCGGCCACGTCACTCTTGTCGTCACGGGGCGAGTCCTTCTTGGTCAGGTCCATCGGCCCTTGGTCGGCAGGGGAAGCGTCAGGAGCGCCCCCACCGGCCAGTTTGGCTTGTTGCAGGGACTTGAGAGTGTCGGGAGTCTGTCGACGAGTCGGAGGTGTCGTAGCTGGGGCTGGCAGATGGACAGGTGAAGCGGTGAACTGTGCTGCTCTGCTGACAGGTGCCGGGTTTACAACGCTGGTGGTAGGCAATGCTTGCGGTGTCACTCCTGCAGCAGCCTGCCTTTCCTGGTTCTCTCTGATCTGTGCCGGGGTCAAGGCTTTTGCTAGCTGCTTCCAGTGGACACGTCGGGACTGAGACGGCGTCATGCCCCTGCCTCCCGGGCTTGTAGCTGCGCGCCCGGCCCTCTTCCTGGAGTGTTTCTCCTTCTGCCTGCGATTCATGAACCAGACGTGGATCTGTCTCATTGTGAGCCCGGTGACCTGAGACAACTGCGCTTTCACCCAGCCGGTGGGAAACTGGTTGTTGGCGAACGCCGTCTCAAGAACTAGGATCTGTTCTTCGCTAAATTTGGTCCTCGTCTTCCTGGTCAACCACGAGTTGTGGGGCTCCTCAAGGCCGAGCGGGCTGCTGTAGCTGTCGCGGGACTCCTCCGGCTCTTGCTTCACCACGACGCCGTGGTTCTGTGAGCCAAGCTTGATGTCTCCTGGCTTTGTTGCCTCGACGGGAGAGATGGCGGCACGAACGACGTTGTTGTATCCATCTTTTTGTCCAGCTTTAGTAACATTTCCCAGGCTTGTCGGAGTGCCGTGCAGTCGGGGGTGACCGCCGGCCTGCCTGTTGGGAGACAGGGGAACCATAGGCACTTTTCCCATCATTCCAGGCGTGAGGAAGCTCAGTGCGATCGGATCACCTTCTCCGTACTTCTGCATATGGCGACGCTCCTTCGCTCGTCTGTTCTGGAACCAGACCTTTATCTGGTGAGTAGTCAGCCCCAGAGACTCGCTCAGCTCGGACCTCCTCTTGCTGCTGATGAAGCCAGCGTGCACATTGAACTCAGCCTCTAAAGTCTTGATCTGTTCCCTGGAGTACTGAGATCGGTTGGAGTCGACCCTCTGTCTCCTCATCAGCTCCAGGTTCTGGAAGAACACCTCTGGTGGCTGGGGAACAACAGCTGTCATGTCGGGATTCACATTTCTGATGTCTTGCTTGTCAACCTTAGGTGCGCTGACAGTCTCCATCTGCTGTTCCTCCTCCTCTGGCTCTTCCACTATTTGGAGGGCGTGGTCGCTGTCTACGTCATAGAACATGGCTTCGTCGTCGTCCTTAACAGCAGCTATTTCTTCTGGTTTGGCAGACGACACTGCTTCTTTCTCGATTTGTGCTTCTTTCTCGATTTGTGCTTCTTTCTCGGTTTGCGACAAGTTAAGCTCCTGTTTTTCTTCAGAAGACGAGGCAACGTTCTGGCTTGTAGGGATGGCAGGTTCCGCTACTTGCTCTTGTTGTGGTACACTTTCTTGTACTGTTGGTGGTTGCAGTGCGTCCTGCATGTGGATGCTGTCCTGAGACGTGTCTGGTCCCGACTCCCATTCTCTCGATCTGTCCATCATGTCGTCGTCGTCATCATCATCATCATAGTCGTCATCATCTCTGAAGTCCTCCATGACGCGTCTGTCCACGTCGGTGTCTGACGTCAGAGACCTGGTCATGTCGTTGATGCTGTCCCCTTGGCCGTCATTGGACGAAGTGCCGTCGCGAGGCGGCGATCCCATGCCGTACGGCAAGCCGTCTTTCGCAGCTCGCTTGTGTTGGCGCCTTTCTTTGGCACGCCTGTTCTGGAACCAGATCTTGATCTGGCGGTAGGAGAGACAGAGAGATTTGCTGAGTTCTTCCTTCCGCGTGATGCTGATGAACCCACCGTGTGCGCGGTACTCGTGCTCTAGAGCCTGTGTCTGCTCGTCTGTGTACGGTGTACGGTAGCGGTTGGGTGTGCGGATGCGTTCGTGTGTGCTCCTCATGTCCTTGTAGCCGTATCCTGGAAGAAGGAGATGACGTTTGGCCTGAGCAGCCTTGACTTCATCTGGAGGAGGCAGCGGAGGTTGTCCTGGCGAGGCTGTGGGTAGCTTGGCGCCCTGGGCCATCATACCGCCGGGCCCGGCAGCAGCAAGGTTTGGTCGGATCTGCGCCATGTCGGCGGCTCCCTGCACGCCTGGAGGGTTGTGCCACCTGATGTGGCTACCGAGCTGTCCGTAGAAGACGAATCCTGGGTCTATCATTGGGACGAAGAAGGCTCCTGGAACGGGAATGAAGGGAGATGAAGCGGCTCCAGCAGCTCCCATCATGGCAGCCCTGACTTGGTCCATCTGTTGTTGTTGTTGTTGTTGAGCTGAACTTGGTGGAGAAGAACTGGCGCTGCTAGCCGACGTAGAAGGGGGCTGTTCAGGTTGCGACTTGGGCACCACAAGGTTTAGAGGGGCGTTGTTGTTCGGGTCGTCGCGGCGATCTTCTGACTGCTGATGTGGCATTGGCTCAGATTTTTCTTGCATCATCGCTTTGAGACGTGCTCGCACGGTGTCGGTGCGACTGTCGCTGGATCGACGGACGAGGTTGAGCGGTTCGGGAACCTTACTCTCGGACGAAGTTGCTGCTGGCACGTGAACTGGTGCGACAGAAGCTTGGCTGTGCGTAGCTGGAGTCACCATCGGTGCATGCATCTGCAGTTTATGACTCCTGTCGGCCCCGTCGCCGTCTGTGTCAATAACGGGCTTCCTATAGACCGGCGCGTCTTCAGATTTCACGTCAAACTCGGTTGCTTCGGCTCCGTCTCCAGACTCGTGCTCTTCTTCGTGCGACCTCCTACCGCGATTGAACGTTGGTTTGAACGGCAACTTTCCCCTCTTCTTCAGCTTACGGTCCTTTGCCCTCCTGTTTTGGAACCAAACCTTGATCTGCCGAGAAGACAGGCCTGTCGCCATGCTAAGCTCGAACTTCTTCGTGCTGCGTACGTACCCCATCCCTTCCTGATAGGCGTGCTCCAGCATCGTCAGCACCCACTTGCTGTAAGGAACGCGGTGAAACTCCCGTCTGTACCTGCCTTGTTGTCCATCTTCTGGACTCTGCTGCTCACCCATGTCCTGCTGCCTCATACGGTTATCCATAAAGTTCGGCGGTAGGTTATCGTCTTCGCCAACCCTCCTTGCAAACGGCGGGAGAGAGGAGCGCTCTTCCTCCCCGGGTGATTCTTCGTCTTGCCGAGGCATCCTTGTGGAGTGCATGGGGTACATGGCGAGCTGCCGCGGCATGTCGCTGCCCTGTGGCGGCGGCGAAGTCGGTCCCTGGCTCCCAGAATTTGCCATTGGGGGTAATAATTCCCTGAGGTAAGCCTGGTACTGGTTGGCGGAGTTGGGCTGGACGTCGCTGGCGTCGTCTGGCGACTCGTGGTTCAGAAGATGCCGCACAGGTGGGTTGGCCTCGTTTAAGGACACGTAGGCCACGTCGTGACGTCCCGGGCTGGCGGCCTGTCTGTTCGGGCGGGGCGTCGTGGCCTTGCGCCGGCCCTTCCGGCTGCGCACCTCCTCCACTGCATCCTCCATCCAATGCTCTTCGTCATTCATGTCCTCCTCTCCCATCTCCATCATGAACCGACGTTCTTCCTCATCTTCGTCCATTGGAATGTCTCCTTCGTGGTCGTCGAGCTCGAAGGAAGCGTCGTGGTGCTCCAGCATAATCTCCTGTCTCGGAATCTTTGCCGGGCACTTCGCCTTCCTCCTGTTCGTCCTCTCCTTCACCACAGGTTTGGGCAACTCTGCCGGTTCTGGGATGGTATGATTGGAATGACTGTCTCTGGTGCTGCTCTGCTCTGCATCTTCCACCTCCTTCCCCAGTTCCTCGGATGCGGGGATTGTTGCAGGCATACTCGCGTCGTTGGTCCCTTCAGACTCCACACTACAGCTCTCTAAGCTGTCGGGCAGGTGGGAGATCGGGCCTGGCACGCGCGATTCTTCAGTCGTTACCGTAGAATCTCTATCTGTAACGAGGGGTAAACAGTAGTCATCAGCTCCTTGTGGAGTGTGGAGAACGTTTTCAACGTCTTGATCTGCGCCGTTGATATCTGCTTCTGGGACTTCGTCCAATTTCAGTTCTATTTTGTCCGCGTTCATCGGCATCTGTGAGTCATGAAATCTTAATGGCTTGGATACATCATCTGTAGATCCGACCGCAGGGGATGGGCTCCGGACAGGTGTCTCCTTCTGGGACACGGCTAAGTCTTTCTTGACCATCTCTTCAGACATGGTGATTGCTACTGTGTCTGCTTCCTGGACAGTGTCCTCTGCACTCATTGGTTCCTGTGCTGTACTTGGCTCAATGACGTTAGTAGGAAGTTTGCAACTTGTATCCTCGGCAGTAATGTGACTGTCTGTGTCACTACGGATATCTTTATTCTCCAGTACAATTTCACAATTTTGTGCGGAATCGCTAGAAGGCTCGGTGTTCACTTCGTGATGTGTTTCGTCCTGTTGTTCTAACTCGCTCGTCTGTTCGGAATGGCTGTCCACGTTTGCCGAGTCTGACGTAACACTGTCTTCAACAAGGTGATCACCTTCCTCGAAACTTAATTTCCTTTTAACGCGTTCTATTGCTGTGTCTTGGTCTTCTTCAATTGTGTCTTGGTCTTCTTCTTTTGATTGAATATCAGTGATGCTCTCTTCAGACTTAATCTCTGTTGTGTTATTGTCCTCCTTCGAAAAGTGGTATTGCTTCAGTCGTCTTAGCAGAACTATGGGCTTCTTTTTCAACTTATCGCTTATTTCAGCACTTTTTTCTGTATTCAGCACAGTCTCGCTTGACGATATGTCACATTCGGTGTCCTTCCTTTCTTGTTCAACTTGTTGCTTTTGCTCTGTCTTCTTTCTACCTTTACTAGAACCTCTGGCCTTTTTTATTTGACTAAATGTGTTGTTGTCAACTTTTGTATTGTCTTCAACTTTCTTGGACTTCTTTTTCTGTCGTTTCGTGGATGGTGACCTACTTGCTGGCCGTTTCTGTCCCAGAGTTTTTCTGTTCGGACCCTTCGTTTCTCTGTCCGCAGGAGCAGCCTTACCGGGAGAGGCTATCTTTGTTATTCTGACCTGAAAAGCTGTGGCCAGGTCTTGCAGCTTCCTGGGGCTTACCGTGCTTCCTGTCACAGAAATCACAGAACCCTTAATGTCACTATCAGCTCCTGAATTGTCCTGAGAAGTTGTACTTAGATCCGCCTTGAATCGTGGCGACCTTCTGACTAACTCGTCGTGTTCTGAACTACTGCCCTCGTAATGGAAGTGTCCTCTTATAAGCTCGGATAATTGTCTTTGTTCGCTTTTAATGGCACTGGAATCTTTGTTCACGGAGGGAGACTTACTACCTATTGTTGTTGCGTCTGGGTCCGCCTTGGGCTGCAGAACCTGTTTGCGTCGTCCCAACTTGGGAACACTAGTACTGTTGGTGGGCGCTTTGTTCTTGGCGGGAGAAGTGTTCAAAGTCTTGTTACTGTTGCCTGTCGCAGATTCACCTTTCTTCCGTGGGCTGCAGCCAGGTCCAGCTCTGTTCATGATGCTGTGTCACTCCAGTAACAGGCGGGGCTGTTTCAGGCTTGGCTTCGCACGCAGGTGTACCCGCACCTGAAGGCAGAATGGCAAAAGAAATAGATGGTTAATTACGGGCTATTAAATTACCTTTGTGTCTTATCACGCTAACCCAATCCGTCGCCATTGTTCGCTCGGTTTTTACCAAGCTGGTGTCCAAAACGTCCGCAGCGCCCACAACATTCCTCCCCCGTGAATGGCAATTCTTTTTACGGCGTTATTACGTCCACATGGGGAAAAGGCTGTCCCAAATCTGGTCATTGTGCTCCATTGTTTATGTGACAAAGAAAGCTAAATCTGATTCCGAGTAGGTAACCCCGGCCTTAATTAGAGTATTTGCATGCCAGATGAAGTGCGCTTCGCGGTGACTTAACCTGTTGCATTCCAATATGCTCTATGCCATGGGGCCCATAAAAGAAGCGGCCGTCTTGGCTCAGCAGAAGTTTGGTCACGTCCTGTAAAGCCCCTCTGCCTGCCCCCTTGTGAGACACGGGCTTGATCTTCCACAGAATACAAAGCTATACAAAGCAAATACCGAATGAGTAATGCTGTTACTGTGTTAATTCCCCAGCATAAACAAACACAATTGCTATTGGCAGCAGGAAACCTCGCCCATTCACCCCCGAGCGCTCTTTTGGGAACAACAAAGGTCAGAGCTTCTAATTCATTTATGGAATAAACATTCCGCCAGCGAAAAACACGGCACAAAAGAGGCAGCGTCCTATAAGCATATCGTAAAGCGTGACCAACTTTGTGTAACCAAACGGCCGAGCAGCGATGAAGGGCGGATGGACAGCGGTGAAAACTAAAGGAACCAAACGTATCTTAAGAGATCGTAAGAGATCGAGTATACTTATAACAGATTTCAGTTTCCCCCCTCCGGCCATTTAGTCTCCATTTTAGCTGGCGCCATAAACACGTCAATTAGAGCATCGAGTGACGTCACAAAGTAAAGATTAACTGCCTCGGGTGACCAAATCGATTGGCAAACAGTAATGAGATCCCTTGCTGCACTGCTCATTAGTAATTGCATTGATGTTCCTGAGAATCGCGATTTTATGGCTACCCGGGATCCCCCTCCCCACCAAGACTGTCTCGGGCGGTCAGAAGTGGCTTCCCGACCAGAAACCCCGGCCCCCGGCCCCGGCGGGTCTGCCCTCCCGCTGTACGGAGCTCGGGGCGCAGTGGTTACACCGGGCAATTAAATTACATGCAACGCAGTGCGGAGATGTGGGGCATGACCCGACGTCGTCTAGACTGCCGAAATGTGTCTGAACATCTCCTAAACCGCATGAACTTCGACATGTCTCCCCATGGGAGCCTCTGTACTGCGCGCCTCAAACTAACTTGGAGTGTCATTCATCCAGCCAGCCCGGGTCTTAAGTACACACCGCATGTACACGCTTCGCTTCTCTGTTTACAACCGCCATAAAACCCCGCGGCCTCGCTACCCAGTCTCAGACGGGCTCGTAACGCCGTCCTTCCCCCACCCACCACTAACGACAGCACTACGCCACAGACAGCATGTCTACGGAAGAAGAGACGGGCTTACCGGGGGAGCGGAGGAACGGGGTCGGTCTCGGGCGCGGATTCATCGTGACGCGGCGAAGGCGGCGCGGCCGAGCACTGCGGGCGGTGTTTGCAATTCAGGAGAGCCTCATGGATCGTGGATGACTTTAGGGCAATGCTCCCTGAGAATAACTACTATCAAGTTTCACACGGCACGGCAATTGACCCGTGGCACACAAGACTAAGCACGCCATATAAGGCGGTCATTAAAAGACCCAAGATAGAAAAATTGCCCAACTTGTCGTATTTGCATTTTACGATGGGTCGTAACCTGATGGCAATAAAAACACAATACGGAGCGACAGTGTTTGGAAGGGGTTTATGGCACGGCTGCCACAGCCGGACTCAGACCTGGTAACCGAAGACGGCGGTTTTGGCATCCGCGTATGCAGATGACAGAAAAGAAAATAACCATCCTGTCGGGTCACATTTGTTAGTCGTTAGTTCAATAGAGTGATAAAATCGCCGTTTCAAAGATGCAAGGGCTCAGGAAAGAACAAAGGGGCCTTTGTACACAGTACCTTTGCTAGAGCGAGATGCAATAAGCGTGCAAATGGACCTCTCTATGCATCAAGCAGGTCCGATAAAAGGCGAGACAATTAGACGCGGTGGGATGTTCTGCTAGGCTGGGCATTCCATTACTCTGGTAATAAAGTAAACAAGAGCAGGGCTGGCTCCGACACCGGGGTAGCGCAGCCCCGATAAATCACGGAAAGCTGATGCCTTAAACGTGTCCCAACTGACAAGGAACAGCGCGCCGCTTTCCGCCATCAAACTTGCTCGCACGTTGGCACAATTCCGCCGTGCCAACACATATCATAAAAATCCCTCCACTCTCCACACTGTGCCCCGGCTCCGTAACTGATTGCCGCTACACTACAGCTCGGCCAAATTGCCCCCTTATCTTTCGGAATGGTCTCATCTCGCGGATCTGGACCGTGCTGAATTTCGAAACCATCTGCGAAGTCTAATGACGCATCGCCAAAATGAGCGGAAGGAAAAGTAATCAAATTTACCTCAACTGTTGCGCTCATGACGCCCCGGCGAAACAATCCTCCGCCGGTCTGGTTTTAGTTTCCCAAATTTTCTGGGGCGGATTATGCTGGAGAGCCCTTTAACAACAGCCCAGATGGAACGAATTCATAATGGCGCCATTAAGTTTCAAAGGGGGGAAGAAAGAGGCATTTGTTCGGTTCCTTCTTATTACGCGGAGCGGACGCATTCATAAAAGTCGCTCATCCATATGCAGTGGGTCGGTTCTCACGCGCTCGACAAAAACGTTGAGAGAACGCTTTAGGTAATAAAATTCCAGGGCCCTCTCAACGTCCAAGGTAAGCAGGGCCACTCTAGCGAGACGGTGTAAGAATGTTGGAATTGTTTGCACAAGTGGCTGACGGACACATGAGTTGGGACCTTTAATCAACAAAGTTCTGGCTCGAGTGAGGATCATTGTTTACAGTTATAGCCGGTGCCCATCACATGACTCATACTTATACAGACACATCCACACATCTGGAGGTAATAAAAACATGGTGCGATCAAAATCAGCAACTCGACAGGACTTGCGTGACAGCAATACAGTTACCAGACACATTTTCATTCGATTCCTTGTGTAAAATTTACGAGCCAGACTATATTTTTCTGATTCGCCCGGCAGCTGTACGATGCACAAATAACGCAGTAAAAATCGCGGAACTCTCTATTTATGACTTTTCCTGCCGACATGGTGGAGACAGACTGGAATGTTCCGGGCGTCGAAGTTGGATATGGCTAAAAGCAACATTGTCCCGCCGCTGCGTGTATGGGATTTTTATAACCCCGGGGGAAATATACGCAGATTCTTTCAATCATCTTGATAGGTGGTCTAACGCGAGCGATGGAAGAATGGCCCGTGATGTATTCCATGTGTACCTTCCACCCGCCATAAAGAATACATGAATGCAACAAGTTGCATGTCTCCGCATCCCCGACACGGAGCGCTGAAGTGCGGAGAATTCATCAGCGGAGTGCTGTAATGTAATACGGGACACCGAGCACAGGACTAGGCCACTTTTGATGGACGACCGGAAATACAGAGACGCCATGTCGGGCAGATAAACCTAAACAAAAGATGGCCCGCAAATAAAGACCAGAACAATAAATTCTTTCATACTGTAAACGTGAGTCGTCTTCAAGCATCCGTAGAAGAATGTCAGACGGGGCTAGGCGCTTCAAAACATATGCAGGAGAGAACAAAGAACTTAACTGCCCGCGGGCCAAGTTTGATTAATCTCAGGGTCATATAAACACAACAGTCAAGGACGAGAAAAAGATGGTTATATTTCCAAATTGCCAGCGCCGAGAGAACACAAAGCGCCTGTGTGCCGTGGGAAGCAGCGGCACTGCGCGCTTCATTAAAGGATGTAATTCGCTAAGTTATACACCGAACGTAAACATTAACTCAGATGAATATACCCTTCACGGAACCTATTCAAGATCCCCACAAAGCACTCAACAGGCGGCACAGCCACATAATGATGCCATTGATAATACTACTCCGGTATTCAGAGGCCGTATTAATTCTAAGCCTAGGCAAGGACGACCAATGCCGCCCCATCCCACGTTATCTCCTGGAAATTCCCCCCAAAGCCTCTGTGACAAACTCGGGGAGACTGTTCCGAAGTGGGGTAATCAAACTGTCTGGGACAACGCTTTCCTCGCCCGCCGTGTTTTGTTACACTCGTTGCGATGCCGCAATCCAAACATCGGTAATTTTTATTCACTCCCAACCCCGCAATTCAAACAAGACCCTATTGAGTGCCCCTCACGTGAGAGATTTGGTGCGTGGGGAGGGGCCCATCAGCAGTGTGTTATCAGTTTTCACGCGCCTTTAGAGGTGTCAAGTTCAGATTGAGGAGGCCATGATGGATTTTTATACCCCCTTGCGAGTTTTCATTACTCCAAGTCGTCCCAGACTTCAGAGGAAACGGACAGGAAAAGACAAAAAAAGTTTGCAGGGACGGCTTGCAAACTGCGCGGGACAAAGCGGAATGATAAAGGGCTGTGAAAAGCTCGGGACGACGCTTTGAATACAAATGACAACTTTTATTGCATACAAGCAGCGTCCTGAATAAAGGGCCATTCCAACTATTCCGCTCACTTACTTCTAACACTCATCAACTCGGGCGCTACAACTTTCCTTAACTTGGGAAGCCACCACGGATCACTGAGAAATGGGGACAAACGCTCCACTTTCCGCGTAAGGCGTTTGGAAATCAATGATGCAGCGCCTGTAAAACTGATAATGAAAACTTCGCGGCATTAGCATAGCCCCGGGTCATAACCAAACTGACGGGTCCGGCCCCAGTCTTCCGAGATTTCGTGGGGGAACACTTCGCCAAACTTACCAAGTGGGGAGGGGCATGATAGCAAAAAGTGTCCTCGATAGTTGCAGAACAGTGTCCCCTACCTGTGCTGTAGATGAGGAAGGCACTGGCGTGGTCCTGCCGTCAGAAGTTCGCAGTTTTGCCGACGAAGTTTCACGCTCCGCCGCTCCCGCCATGCGCCATTTTGAAAGAGTCACCGCTACATATCCCATCATGCCCGACTTGAATGGTGAATGTTTATGACATGGCGATTGACTCAGCTGACAACATAATGACAGCTTAGAAGGGCCCTCATTACCCAGGATACAGCAAAATCGAAGGCGAGGCACGCAAAGGGATTTTATTCCTCCATGCACATTGCAAGTTACGACCACCATAAAAACTCGAGACAATGAAACACTTTCTCCTCGTGTGTTTACTTTTCAGGGAGTGAAAATGGGAAGTTGAATGGGGGCGAGCTCTGATACTCCCATATCCGCTTTCCAAACTAATTAGAACTCAGGACTGGGGCATGATTGTATGTCAACAATGAAACACCATACCGTTACAACGGGCAATTCAGACATGTATGTTAGCTACAGGTTATGCGGGTAGCTATCAATAAACTTCAATCAATCTCCGTAAGAAAAAGGAGTGGTAGAATTTATTACATTAACATTGGTCGAGTCATGTCATACCACGTACCAGCACTACAGAATTACCCCGTAGGCAAGCCGGGCTCGTACAAACAATAGCCCGGGCACTTTCCGCGATGCCGTGAATATGAAAGTTTACACAGACCTCCAAAAGCAAGCGTATTAGGGACCCTCTTTGCATCCCTCCGACCTCTTTACTCAATGGCTTTGTGTTGCCGAGGAAACTGTTTCCTGTACGTGACGTCATGGATAATCCATGTTGCCTTATATCCCAAGTCTGCCAAATTGGCCCCATTGCTTCCCCCCGTCCAATTATCGGACTCCACATCTAATGAGGCCGCTTTTTACACAGCGATAATGTCAAAGACCGACACGTTAAACTGAGCAGGCCACGTATACAAACTACTGATGATCACAATACAGCCGCCTTCAGACAAAACTTCTCTATGAGTATGACTTATTTCATACTTAGCATGGCTCTACATAGGCGTGTATGGTAAAAGATAAGCAGGGATGCGATGATGGGTATTTGATACTGGGTTGCGACCTCTACAACATTTATGTCTTGCCTGGCCCATGCTACCGCCTTGCACGATTTCGCTGACACATACGTTTTCCTGATTCGGTTGTTTGACAACTTTGCGACACACTTTAATCAGTTCGCCATCTGTTGCAATAGCCAGTCATCACCAACACAACGGCTACACAAATAGACCTGGCCGCCGCGCCCGCAATAAAAGAAATCAATAAGAGTCTACTTCGACTTTGACTTCAGTGTCCTCGACTCAAGTGTTTGTGAAAACATTAACTCTAACTGTTCGCTGCCTTGATTTCTGAAGTGTTTTTACAGCCGTTGAGAAGAAAACAACCCTTTGTGACGGGACATATGATGCCAATTGAATTCCATATGATAGGTGAACCGGATGAGCGGAGCTGGAAAATTGATTGTGCATACCGAACACCGGGCCTGCGCACTGCCTGGGTGTAGGCAGTCAGAAGGGGGGAAGTGTGGGGAAAATAAAAGGCGGTTAGACTAATTTCATTACTTTTCAAATTGGCTCCCCTAGGAAAAAATAGACGCACACGGAGTTGTAAAAGAGAAACATGTGGACAAGAAGTGTTGTAGTTAAGTTGAAAAAAGGGCATTTCAAAACAATTACTCACACTCATCCACACAAAACCGCTAACTGATAAATGTGAAGAGTATACTTTTTTTAGCTACAGTAACAAAGTTGAAACAGGGTTATTTCTCTGACACGTTAGGCAATTTTCCCCAAAGAAAGCAGTTTTGACACATTCTTTTTTTTATACAACTCCGGCACCCACACTGGAGCAAGATGGAAAGGTGACCAGACGAAAATGGAGTACAGATTAAAGATTGGGACAACAACAACAAATTAACAGCAAACACAACAAACTAGCGGCCTACCTGTGAACACATGTTGCATCTGTGGACTTGATAACTTAATCTTCCTCGCTTGTTGAGACAGAAATCCTAGAATGTACAAATCTACAACCTTTCTAGTCCTTCCGTATGTCCCCTCTCCGCGTGACGATATAAAAGTGACGGGCAGCACCGACAAAAAATTAGCGCGTACATTCCGACCAGAACCGTTAAAGCCCTAGAGAATATTTACTAGATTTGGGCAGGCCGCTCCCTAACAACCGATTTCACGGGCGTCACTTTTATAATGTGATTATTCTTCCTGGCCAGGTCAGGCTATTTGTTGTAGTTGATGATTATGATGATGACGGAATTTGC
>NC_049986.1:14343843-14401614 GCF_000003815.2 Branchiostoma floridae | reverse complement strand
TAATATGAAATCTTACATCTGATCCGGAGAGTGAGCCTCTTAGTCGGCGATCTAAATCTGTCTTTATTACTAGTAATAAGTCATATCATACCATGACAGATAGACGCGATAATTCACGCTACCGGTGCTCAGCATACCCAGTAGTAATTCAGGACGACTTTCTCATTTCCTCTGTCACAGCCAGCCAAGCTAGCGATATTGATGACTTCACCACCAAAGCGCGCGCTCGGGACCGGAAACAGTAAAGCAAGAAGACATCTCAGTGCGGTAAAAAAAAGTAGACATCTGTTCCGCTTGGGGCCACATCTGAAGTTAATCCGTCCGGCCACAGCTGGAGTTAGCCCGCATTTTCTTCGACCCAATTTTTTGGCGGGAATTGCCACTAAGGGTTTCCGAAATGAAACCCAGGGGCATGTCCGTGCTAGATCTATAATATGTCTAGATGTGTTAATTGACTTTAATATAAGTCACTTACAATCTGAGTACAGTCAATGAATGAATGATGGAGTCCCTGACCCAATTTTCCGAAACCTGTGATCGCCAGACGTCCCGGATAGCGGAGCCCACATGGGCATGTCCGAGTGATGTTTAGTAATGACTTTTATCTACCCATCTTTGATCTTATCTATCTGATTGAGTCACTGTCAAAAAGGTACCCATGGGTGTGAATGATTGAATGACTGTTTATTTACTTTTATACAGTCGGCACATACAATTACCATAGTCCTGCGTGGGAAGAGTATGACTCCGAATATCATGGAGGAAGGAATTGAGGAATGAATGAATGTAAGAAGGAATGGAGAAATGAAGGAAGAAAGTGAAAAAAAGATGTAAATGAACGAGACATAAGGGTAAACGACTAATCTTGTATATGCATAGCCAGCATAGGTATGCAGGTTTGTGGGGTCGTGTGCCGTACTGAGGTGTTCGGCTCAGACCCAAGAGGCCCAAGAGGTCCCGAGTTCGACCTGCCATGTCACCGATCTTGTGCCCTTACTCCTTAGGAAAGGCACTCTACACAACATTCCTCACTTAATTAAGGTGGAAATTAGTACCTAGCCTTAGTTAGGGCCGTCCCTCGAATAGAGCGTAAATGGAGGTCCCGTGTTTGGGGAGAGCCACACCCCACGCCACGTTAAAGAACCCACCACACTTATCGCAAAGAGTAGCGGTCCTTTCCGTTGTGAGTGGATCAAACCTACTGAATGGTCTCCGTGTTGACATCTTGAAAAGGTGATAGTCACCTGTTCTGTCAATCCTTCCACAATTGTGGTAAATCTCAATAAATAAATAAAAGAAAATAAATACTACTCAGCCCAGTATAACAACATCGAAGTCACGTCCATGGTCTATGCTGACGGTTATGGTTGGACATGAGCAACAGGTATTCTCTTGTATGATCACGTCTGCTGGTTTAGTGAAGAGCCGTTGCATGCCTTACGGAGTACCCCGGCCTCCACGGGTAATAGATAGAAAGCACGGAGCTGTAAGTGCGTGGGCAATAAAACCAAAACACCACACTCCAAGACGGAGTTGATCAATAGGCACTTCCGGTTAGAGACGCACTATTCCTCACGTAGCCTTTAGATTTAGAAGATAGAGGTCATCTAGATGGTATTGAATCACGATATGATACAGGACATACAGTCCATCGGCGCTTTATGCTGCTGCTACTGATATCTTTTTCTTACAATGGTCCCAATGAACACAGGTAAGTTATCAATGATCATTAGAAATGGTCCAAGTAATCACCGGCGAGTCGTTAACTGTCCATATAATCACCGACCGGTGTTTAATTAAGCGGTTAGCGTTGTCGTTAAAACTCGACAAAGGTTGTTACTAGTTCCAAGGCCACACCTTCTTGCTGGTTCTCTCTTTGTGAACGTAGTGAAGTGAAAATAACATTTACAATGTTTACAACGACAACGGTTTAGTTTCCTTGTATCTCTATTACAAACGCACAACTTGAAGTGTGGGGAAACCAAACATCTGTTTGGAAATTAAGGGCGCCTCTACCGACGTGGATTAGAAATGTCATCTTTGAGACCACTTCTTAACTTTTTCCCCTCTCACCTCGCCAGCGCTACTGCAGTGTCAGTCATTTTGAAGGTTCTTTTTGATAATGATAAGTTTATTGCAAATTCTTTTCCACAGGCTAATTGCAAGTAATAGGGGAAATACAGACGGACAAACAATATAGCGTTAATGACCCACCCTGAGGTGTATAGGGTGCTCTGAGGTGTATACGGAGTCATCTGATTGGTCGACGTCGTCTGGCTCTATGATACTATAACATCAGCTTCCATAATTCCAACGGGTGCCATGATACTACCATATCAACTTGAAACAACAGGGTTGTAGAGGTCTTCTCAAGATTGATGGCATCCAGTCGAATCATGAAAGTTGATGTTGACATGTGACTACTCTAGCCTAAATGCAGTCTCTAAATTCAAATTACTTGACAAAAGGGTGCCTTACCATCAATAAAGACCTAACTTATGCGTAGTAACTTGTATCCATATACCCAAACGGTAAAACGTATCGAAGAAATTGTCGTCGATCCCATAGTTTCTGCCACACACGATGTTTATCCTCTGACAATTGCAAGTAAAGAGGATGTTTAAACGTCCATCAATAAACATTCCCTCCCATTCTCCATCCATGACGGACCCTTAAATTTAAAGAGGTTAGATTATGATAAAAAAGAGAAGTTGGGGAACATTGTTGTCCATCCCTTCCACTATCGATGATGGATATAAGCCATTCTCCCTACTCCTGTTGTGTCCCTTATTGTGCCTTACATTATGGCACAACAATCGTGCTCCAAGCAACAATAGACCAAATGAATGGCCAGGCAATGGTATCTTCCCGTGATCACAGCCGAGTCCGGAGGGAAGCTCGTTATATCCCGCATGGAGACAGTCATGCTTTGTATGTCTGTGATGCAGTAAAAACGGTCGTCAAAGGCCCTGTAAAAATGACGTTTATTGGCCACACAGGTTGTAACGTTTATTGGGGCCCCGGAGGACCCATAAAACAGTCTGCATGTACTATAAGTATTGTGGTCATTGATTCTTTGTGGTTGCGTCAAAACGGCCTGCCGCATTGGGAGGACATAAACTCACACAGCTGTCGTTTGTGTTTGTTTCAAGAATGCCAAGTGCTGTAAAGTAACACATGGCCAATAAACTCCGTCCCGTCTGTAGGGCTCCTATTAACGATGTATTATACAAATATGTCATATATAAAGAAAGCGATATATACGATAAAATACCTTATAGATAGAAGCAATGGACTTGATGTCTGGGTGAATTTCTTTTATTTAGAGAAGCAATAAAAAAGCGGTGTCGTAAAAAAAGCAATAATGACAGAATATGCCCCCCATCGCCTTTTGAACGGCCCTATCTATACATTTTGCATAAACTGCGATAGACCAAAATAACAGATGGATCTAAAGACCATTGTATAAAGGAGAATGTATCTGTTGATGATAAAAAGATGCTAAACATTGATCTGGGCTATCGAATTTTGCTGACGTCATATACAGTTGGCTTTCTTGTTCATCGTTTTCTCGGGTAATGAAAATCCGCATCAATCCCTTCTGCATAAATTCCCTATCAATGGCTTGCTTAGGAATGGATATTCATTTTCATACTTACTTAGTAGCGTTTCAACTTAAAATGCGTAGCACAGAACATAAGAGTAGAGTAAGATGCTACAAGCAATATATACGGCCTATATGCGGTTCTTGATTTGAAGATAAGGAAAACATAAAGTCTTGTACTATCTAGTGTGCGGAATTTATTGCCATCCGAAAATATCTCCTGGCGGGGTTCCAGATCCTAACGACTCCAGGTTTACTGCTGTTCGCCTTCCTACTCAAGGACAAGGTCATTTAATAGGAAGTGATTAAAGACAAAACACGGAATGTCGGGACGGTTTAAGGAACAGACTAACGACATTTGTGATCGTTACGACTCCGAAGGTCAAGTGATGACCTTGGCTGTAAAACCCGAATGCCGGATGAGTCATTTCTCAAGATCAGGACACGGTGTTCCTTATATGGCCTTGCAGGAAATAGGTACACACCGTGTGGCTGGCAGATACAAAATTAGATTTTATGGTAAGCTTTAACAGAAAGCTGTTATCGTCATATATCTACGGAAGGGACGTTATCATGGCTGGCCTGAGTCAGGGAATGTCGCATTTGTCTGTGATATGTTTATTATGTCACAAGACTGTTACAAAATCGCGATATTGAGTAATTTTGTGGAATTGTCTCCATCAATAGAGTGATCGATCAGTCAATCTGTTGCCAGACTAATTTACATGTACACCAATCAATCAATCAATCAATCAATTAATCGAATGACCAGACGTGCTGGAAACAAGACTCACATACATGTACATATGTATATGTATATGTTGAAAATGTGCCCAGTAAACATGAATAAGCAATAGCGAGTTTAGGTATACAAAGCGTAGCGTTTGGGGGATTTGTGGCCACAGCGCCTGTATGTGCATCCCCCTTCTTAGAACATAAGTGAAGAAGATGTGGAAGTGAATCTACCTTGACATTTTAGAAGCAGCGAAATTGAAACGAAACGACAGAGATAGGAGACATAATACCAATTGATGCCGCCCCGGGAACCATATTTTCCGGTTAATCCGAAGACGAGGCCCGTAACGTAATGATCCCTGGGAAGCCATTGAATCTTTTATGGTTCTTTATGGCCGTTCGGAACGACCTTGGCATCTTAATATGATGATCGCCATACGTGGATTTGGGACGTTCCATTCGTTTTGAGAGGAGGGGAAACGTTACACGATTTTTGTTTGCATCTTTGTACTACCAAGGAGGGTGGTACTATAAAATGTGACCAGAGCATAGCGATCTCCAGCAGAAGCATGTTCAAGTTGTAGGGTGATGATCTAAACCAAGGACTTTTATACATTGCCCTTGTTTAAACCATCTGAAAACAAACTAATGATACTTCGCCGTTTAGATTGATTCGGTCGATATTGCCTAAGAGAATACATTACGCTATATAATTTATATATAGCTGCAAGAAGAACTCGGACAGTGTTTTTCAAGTGTTACATATTAGTCCTGCCGGAAGTGAAGATCGCATGATAGTAAACAATACCGGGACACTACTATTATTACACTTAGCTATGAACTGGCATGACTAACCATGATATTGTATTGGCACAGATGGTGTAAGCCATCTTATGTTCCCAACGTTTTTCCGAACAACATCGCGCCTCATTCCTTCGACGTGACGTGTCCTATTGAACGTATCTATGATCTATAGGTAGGGTTGACTTAAAACCATTTCGATAGACCTGAAAGGTGTAAAACTGTCAGAACTACAGCGCTCATATGACGAATATTGCGGACCTTAATTGCTGGGAGAGAACAATGGGAGAGAACAATGGGCAGGAAAATGGTGACTTGTGAAGGGAGTAACGTTACTTACGACACAACATCACTCCCACCACCGTCAACTTCTTTCCATAAAACTACCCCCCCCTCGTTCCCCACACCGTCAACTTCTTTCCATACGCCCCCCATACACACACACACACACACACATATACGCGCGTTACTTCGTTTTAACAAGGACGGTATATAACGTCCTTGGTTTTAACAACATTGTCTACTGTTGCATGTAAAGCGTCTTATAGAACATGTAAAGCTGACAGCACATTTTGGCGGCTAGGGGACTGACATGTCCAATAGGTGGTCTCTCCACAGCGGCGGCTGTGACGTGAGCTCTGGTGTTACCTGGCGGAAAGCTGCACTTTATTCTGAGAGCAGTGATTTTTCAGGGATAACTAGTACGAGTACTTGGAGATTGGTGGTAGGACGGAGTCGGGAGAAGGAACTACGCTACTTGTACATATAGGAAGCATCTACATAAATACATTCAACAAGTTATTCTGTTTATTTAGTTTTCTCGCACATTTCCTGTAGATGTCACGTAGCGTATCTCCGCGCTTCGGGCCATACATACATTATACATCACTAAAGTACAACTTACAGACTTTCCAGACAAGCCATGATAATGCCGGCAACTTCAACGGCGCGGCTATCTTAATGTTTCCGTGCGTCGCGCCAGACGCAAGACGTCACCAGGTATTACAACAAGCCCCGTGCAACTCGGCAATAATTCCCCGCGTCAGATAATGCACAAACCGGAACAATTATGTAAACTTATCCCCGCTCGTTTTCGGGGATACATCTAAGTGGTGATAATTGCTATCCCCGTCTGAACAGTGGGATTCCTCGTCCGAGTCATAAGCAGGAGAATCAAGTGATGGTGACAAGGGTCGTTAGAGAAAAGCCTGTTATTCCCCTGTGTCTCTCCGCCGGCTAAAGGTCTGACAATCCTGACTTTGGTACACTCATTAGAGACAAATTGTGATGCATGAAAGACTTGGAGTCGTGATGCTATGTTGTTGATTTGATATAGTAGTAGAAGTTTCGCACGTAAAAAATATTCTCCAAGCTGGGGTTAGTAGTGGTCGACGTGCCAAACCTCTTCTTGGAGAACTCAGGCAACTTGCTGAGGTCACATACTAGTACTCTCCCTGAAGCAGAAGTTAGGCTCCCGCTATTTTTCTTTAACGTTGTTTTAGTCGTTTTTATCGGGCTTTCTATTTTGTATTGTATCTTGTATCATAAACGCAAAAAAACAACAACAGCCGGGCCAACCTTCGCTTGGAAAGTAACATACTAGTATTACGCAATTACGTATCCCCTCCCAAGCTCAACAGCATGGCACTAACTACTAAATGTGCAGAATATTAGACTATGTTACAGTCTTTTTACACTGCATCTTAAAACACAAATAAACAGCAAAATCTGCGGTGCTCTTCGGAAATCACGTGCTAAATACCTGGCACAGGTGTCCATCTCTAAACCTAGTCAAGTTGGTCACCAAGAAAAGACGTCGACATTGGAGCGTACAGATTTCTTATTGTTTGAACACCACCACGGCTGTTTCATCTGGGTCAACAACCAATTTTTGGTAAATGTCAGGTTACATAACCGATCAAACAACCATTAAAACCAAGCAAAATAAAGTCGGCATCACGCAGAATGTTACTTACAACAAAAGTAACAAAAACAACGAGACAAGGGTATCGACACAAACACATCATAATGAGAAATAAAGAAAAAAGACCAACCAAGTTAGGTTAGATAAATATATACCGGCCATCATAGTCGTTAATCTATGATCTTGAGTATTTAGTAATGCTACTATCCTTACATAAAGCAAATGACCTCCTTGATTTAACTCTATTTTGTCTATCAACTGCAGACAAAAATGATAGACCACGCATAAGTGCCCATTAAGAGCCCCTGTGATGTCTGAGTGTGATAGCCGTCGGACACTTCCCCACCTTATGTTGATTACCTAATGATCACAAAACGCACTTACGTAACACGACTGTGACATGATGTACATGTTGTTTGGTGTATGATCTTCCTACCGTATGAAGGATGGTGTCGCCATTTCCGACGAGCCGACCGACAAGAAGACGAGCCATTTTTTGTTGTGACGCATAACTGAGGACCATTGGTGCAGGCCGTTCTTTAATGGCAGGGTATTAATTCATAATGCCCCCTGACACGGCTTTACGCACAAGAGACCGGTCGGACGGGTGGGGTCATTAAGGTTGTTATGGCTTTAGCAATTGGCGCACCTTGCGGGTAATCGGGCATACAGGACATGTCAGTCATAACGTCACTAAGCCATAAGTACTTATTGTTCCCTGGATGGGGTGGCGGGTGCCCACGGGCGGACTGACGGCTCCAACTGTATTTATGGTTCTCGTCATAGTATAGATGATGTATGACCACCTGGACATGAAATTGTCTAGGATTTCAACTTGTGGCTGCAACTCCTGCAGTTATGCCTTTAGCCGTCATCGACATGTGGATTCACAAGACAGTGTATACCGTAGTATGTCTGTCCTTGCATTGTACATGGGACTGGTTTGCATTCAGCTTTAAAACGTTATGATTATTAAGTTACGAAAGTCTCCAAGAGCACAAGTGCACATAGAGTCGTTCCATTCTCAATGAAAAGATGAGGTGGCCATTCTTTGTAAAACAACTTGGAGATAATATTTGCGGTTTGGGTTTTCACTTAAACTTCAATTGATTTGTTGCACGTTTACGAAATCAACAAATTATAACTTTCGGGTTAATTAAAAAAAATGTCTGATAACGTAGTCTTGACACATTGGTTAGTGCCGCTCCGATAACTCATAGTGCATACTCTCCAAGCAGAGGTTAGACTCCGGCTGTTTTGACGTTTGCCTAACCTCTGCTTGGAGAGTGCATCAGTAGTGCAGTGGTTGTGACCGTGGGAGAGAGAAAGAAGGACCGTGGGAGCGTAATGGTATAACCAGGGCCGTGGGTAGGCCAATGACGACATACAGAAAGACGTACAATGTCAAACCCACCTTGGCGATGTCGCCGCCGCAAAAAAGTCAAATTTATGCTATTTCTTGTCCATTTTCTTGTGTTGGCAGTTGGCATACAAATGTATAAGTAATGAAACCTACGAAACTTTATCTTTTTGGTTTATACAGATTCACTTTGATCATGGATGGCTTTGGCAGATTTTCATTCAGCTATTATCCAAGTCAATCAACTGGAAACAATGATGGTCAATATAGCTCTCAAAAAGAGTCCTTGTTTCCATGGTCTGCACTTGCCTACGTCAAGTTAGATTTTCCATGACGGTTCCTGTGCTTAGATGCTGCGCGTCGAGATGGCAAATTGGTCGATTAACTGGACGAAATTCTGCGTTTCCACCCGTTTGCACGTAGCTGCGTCAAATGAGGTATCGTTGATTGCGCCCCGAGGATTTGCGTGAGATGTGCAACTTCAGGCTCTGACCCGTGAACATCGTAACGCGACCATGACGCAGGTGATAGTGTTCGATTATGTCTGATTATGTTTATTAGGATGTACAAGTTCTGTAAAGTGTAAGGAAAGTGAGGTTTTGACACAGCAAGATTCAATTAGAAAATAGAAAGCCCGATAGAAACGGTTAAAAACGTTAAAATAACAGCCGGAGCCTAACCTCTGCTTGGAGAGTAAGGAAAGTGCACTGCATTTTTGTAAACTACTAGTACCTATATTAAATCGTATTAGTATGCAAATTCATTTCCCTCGTCTTACTAGCATACTAGCCTGATTCGCTCCAAAAAAGTACTTTTAACTTGACCTTTAAATAGAATGAGCATGACTACTATCACAAAAACTAGGCAACTTTAAAATTGGTCTTAACTTTTGCTGGCTGTAGACATTCAATCTGTGCATCGCCACTGATATGGCAATTTTCATGGTGTAGAGATTCTTCATATAGGCTCTTTAGATGATCAAAGAAATTGGACGGAACAGTGTATTTCTTTAGCAATGCCTATCAAGAAACATCAGAGTCAAAGATAGCTTTTATTCTCTGACTATCGGTATGTCCGTTCAGCTTGACCTGACAGTATCACACCAAAAGGAGAGGTCATCAGTGGGTAATGAACAAAAAAGGTCTGGGACGGTGTCTTTCAGAATTGTCGGCAACGCGCGGAGCAATTATGACCAATTAAATCGGTAAGCAATGACAAAGGAAAGGCGTCATCATATGTCGGTTGCCAGCCCTGTTAACCATCAGCGGGTCTTATCAAAACTTGGGCGGAGAACTTTTCACAATAATTAGGATACCTAGTTCGCACCCTCTCGGAGACTCTCACTGCTATAAAAAAAATTTACACAAAGCAGCTTCACACTTTTTGAGCTTCACACTTTTTGTCTCGACTGATTGCAGGACCATGATTCTGTAAGACTAAAAATCGAATGCCGTCTACTTGTGCAGAGTTCGTGGATAAAAACCCCCATATGTGTCCCCAATGAGCCTATAGTACTCTGTACCTACTCAATCACGACAATCGTCCAATCATAACTTCTTGATTTGCAGTGTTCACAAGCAATAAAGCAATGAAACAATACGTCGTAAGTATTTCTGATACACTACTATAACAGTACTCACCCATTTCCGGCAAAGAAGGTTACAGGGTCGGCACAAGGTGATGTTTGAACATACCATAAGCCCTGACCGCACCATAAATTATCCAACATGCCATCCAGAGGGTGTGGACTGCAATGATAAAGGCATTTACCACTTCACGGGGTTCTTCATATGTGGGTCACCCTCGGGCGACAAGTGGATACAAATCACATGGTGTCACGTAAAAATCGTCTGACTGTGTATGAAATTTGAAAAGGAACATTTAATCATATGGTTGGAGAAATGGAATTAACATCAGATAAAATATACTAGTAGTAGTCTCCATGTCTTATAGAAAAAGTTTGAACAGAAAATTTCTTTTTTGTATTAAATATCTGCATACCGTTTTCTGGGGTAATGTGTACGTGTATGCATGCACGTGTGCCACTGTGTGTAGGTTTGGGGCGGGCCTCGGGTGGTTTGAAACTATTAAACTTTAGAGAACAGTCAGAAAACATGACAACTTTCCCTCTCAACCAATGTGCAGAGATAGTGATTTGTGGGATGTACATGTATGACTACTTTGAACAAAAGTGTTGTTATAAGTAGTACTAGCAGTGTGTGTAATGTGGCCTAGGCTGGAAGCATGCTCATGAATATGTAGATATATCAAAGCTGTCATCATGACCTTCGCATTCGTCAATGGAGGGGAGTCATCTCCATTATTCATCATGTTTGTTTAATGACTTCGCACCTTTATTATAATATGCCAATGAGCTTACTGATGTCAAGTGCCAATCATGATGTCCAAGGACTTGAATACACACTCTTCACTTTAAGTACATGTACAATGTACTATATTTGGACAGCAGAAGGTTCTTGGATTTATGCAAATTTACAGCGACCCTGGACTACTAGTCTTAAGTAAGCACTCATGTCTGCAAAACATGATGACACTGGATTTCCCCTTAAGCGTAACAGAGGTCAACTTTTGTCCTCAGATGACCATCACCTGTTTATACGACATTTTCTCTTACTTATCATTTTATTTGTTTGTCTGTTCTTTGCTCTTAACTCTTCATTTCCAAACCTTGTTTTCTGAGAAATTCTGAATCAATGCATAACCCATACAGGCATTATTGTAGTGTGTAAATACCTGAGGTGATGCAAATTCTGATCTTGTGTTAACATGGCCACAGCAAGTAAATCTTATGGATAACGTCCAAATCAGACTGCAAAAATAATGAGACAGGTTAGAAAAAAAATTACATTTTCAAATAGACAGTATAAATGTTGTAACAAGAATGAAGGGACAAAACATGGCATAACAACCAGCAAAGCATTCATTCTGTATTCAAGACATACACTGGTGTAGTAAACATGATATCACAAGTGTGGTAGACTGGTATCACTTACCATGTTGGAAACTACACTCAATGTCATGGCCTCAATATTGGTGCCACTTTTACAACTGTCCAACTACTAATCCAACAAGTACAGTCATAGCTCCTTGCTAGTTGCTACTACTACTTCTAAAAGTTAACCTAAAACACATGTTTGCTCATGTTGGTAACTTTTCATGTCCAAAGAAGAAAAAAAATTGATCCTGAAATCAGCGAAAATGTAAAGAATTAGTGCACTGATGTCATCAATACTTGCTATAGCCTAATGAACAACATCCACCTCTCCCATGGAGAATCCTTCTGGTGATATTTTCTTTTGACAAACTCTGTCAATCAGGTAGATCATAAAGAAACCCCACATCTGCTTGGAAATAACAACATGTTCTCAAGCTCTCTTTCTGTAGCTTGCGTAGACTCAGTGTCTCCTATATGTACATGGATATAACATATGTAATATTACCCACCAATTCTTTATACCAATGACCCCATATTGACAATGAGAAATTTTCTTGTTTACTCCCTTGAATTGAAATGAAAAGATCTTCTATTACACTACTACATCTATTTTGCGTATGTATACTGTAATCTGCCTACAAATATGCCTTTGTGAGTTCCCCATTTTTGTCCTGCAAAATTGCCAAGGATTACATGCCTCATTACTTAGATTGGGTACCTACTGGCTGCAATATGACACACCAAAGTGAATACACAAAGGAGCATAAAGAAGATTCTATATTTCACATAGAATATCAACTCTCATACCTTGGAATTGGAAACTTCTAGTGTACTATTGAGGACAGAAGAATGTCAAGAACATCCAAAAATCAAGGACATCCTTGCAGAAATCAATTGAATGTTTATCTGTGCTATAAATCTTCAAGATGCTCAAAACCTTTGCCTTGAGCCCAAGAAATTCTCAAGTTTCTTATCTGTGTTTCCCGCCCATAGCCAGGTTGCAGAGTACATATCTAATGGGTTTGACGCCCTTGAACACTGGCTGTCAGTGTCTATCATCCGCACCCATTCTCCTACCTGTGATCGCTATCATTTACAGTGTTTCACTAATGACTAGCCATGTGATGGAGGGGATTCTGCATGGCTAAATGTCTTCATTACTTGTGAGGGATACAAAGTGGCTGCCGGGTTAATGGCTACCCTGCATCGGCATTTCATTGGTAACATGTCGGATATAATGGGTCCGAGTCAAATGGCGACAATTTCCTGAACAAAATGGGTGTCAATCCGATCGGGGTGACAAACCGGGGCCGGTCAGGTGTTAGCGAGAGAGCCGTGAATCACGGTAATGATGTCGTACATCCCGCACCGCTGAAGGGCCTCCTTCTGGCGACCAAACAGCCTTGTGATGCAGAAACTTAACCTATAAGCAAAATCAAACCATGCAAATAGCCCAAGTAGAAATAGATGTAGAATAGCTGTTATCTCACCTTTGATTCATCAATGCTTTTCATTCTTCTTGTATATACCATTGTTTTGCTTTGTTTGCATAAAGATTATCAGTATAGAATGTCCTCAGTTTCTTTATACAGTGCTGGCGTTGGCATCATTCAGGTGGAAAAACACCTGCATACCAGGAATTAAGAGGATCTTCCTGGGAAATAACAAATATTGCTGTGTGAAGTGAAAAGTCCCCCCCCCCCGTCAGAGGTCATATGACAATAAATAAGTTAAAACAAATAATAGCATGTTGCTTATCCTCGATTGTTTGTTTCCCACCAGCTTTTATTTTATCGCCTAGGTACCATTTCAGGATTTTAAGACTTGCCATCTTTTCTCACAGGGAGATCATAGTATATTTTGTTAGATTTCACCAACAGAAAATAATGTAGATTCTGTACATGACATGGTTGCACAATCAAGGCAAAATCAATGGTCCCCACTGCTGTCTGCAGGATGTAATGACCATTTCACAATCGACATCTGACCTCAATTTGTAAGTAAAATGCCAGTTTATCCTTTAAAGTCTGACCCACTCCATCCAACTCCCAAGACACAGGTCTACTGTTGAAGCTTCTACATGGAAGTCATGGGTGGCAAAAGGTTTGTTTATAAGCTATCCACATAATTATTGCCACACATTACAAGTCAGTATGCTACTAGCATTCAACCCTTTGCTATTATGGCAATACTCAATTACCTTTGGGGATGGGAACTATGTTCAGGGTCAACAAAGTCATAAAGTGTATCGGCAAATGGAATGTTTTACAAAAGGGCAATTAACCCCATCTAAAACTGCTCTCCTTAACTATGGGGCCCACACCACTTATACTCTGCCCCTAGATATTATGTATAATGTACCATCTAAAAAACGGGACCACAGCATGTTCTAAAACAGGAGATGTAAAAACTGGAAGTACCATAACTGGACACAAGAGGGCCCAAAATCTCATCATTTCAACATCTCATCAAGACCTGTCCTTAAACCAAATATCATGAAGATCTGAGAATTCTTGAGTTATCATGTTAACACACGACCACAGTCCTGAAAACATAACCAAGTTATCGTGTTAATACTCAGACACAGACAAGCACTCTCCCAAAAAAATAACCTTCTTGGCAAAGGTAAGAAGGAAAATAACAAAACCCACAGCCAATATGGCATCATGTTAAGTTGTGTAAACACATCCATCACACTTCTGACATACAATGTTGACCATGCCTTCATGCATACCAAGTAATTACTTTCCAGCAATACATTATCTAGGACAGTCCCAGTTTTGCTGCCAATTAAAAACGAAATGTTGCAGCAAGAACCTTTCAACCAATAGGTGAAATACAACTGGGGGTTCTGATGGCCTCAATTTTTCACAAGGGTCCTTATTGTTCCATACAAATAATTCATAAGTATTATGTGCCACAAAAATATGAACTGTCAGTTAATCTGAAATCTAGTAACATAGCTGACTACATACTGGCACCCTGAAATTGGCAACAAATCTGCTACATAGCAGGAATTTCAGAGATTAGAAATATTTTGCATTCAGATCAAGGTCACATGCCAGTCAGACACACTGGTGTGACCTTGAAAAGGCAATTTGGTTATGATGTGACCTTTAAGAAAAAATAGAATCTTTACTTCCTGCCAAGGTTCAAAGAATGGGTTAAAGCACATTTATAAAGTGCTGTCCCATCATGATCATGAGCAGATGTGAAGCAAATATGTACAACACTGTGAAGAAAACATGCCTTTGGTTACTTTAGGCCAGGTATAGGACTGCTGCTCCCCTCCTTTGGGCAATGAAGGGTTGTTATCAAGTAGGTTTTACATGTCTCATACCAGGATTCGAGGATCCTGTACCCAGGCACATTACTGATCCTGAATCACCAAGCCTCAGATTGAACAGAGTGAATCCAAGGAGTGGTAAGTGGGATCCCAGGAGTCAGATTTCATGGATCAATCCCAAGCTTTTAAATCCTGGCATGACTGGAGTTTTTGCAGCTGATCTGTTTTTAAGTTCCTACTTGGAACAAGACTTGAGTCAGTAATGTGAAAAGTAGGGGAAATTTCCCTTCCCTGCAATACATGTACCTGTAAGGTTGGTGCAAAAAAAAAAAAAATGTAAGAACTAAGAACATCCTGACAAGATAATGTCTTAAAAACCGTAGGCATCCCAGCATGTTGGCTTAACAGCCACGAATAATCGGGACAACAAAAAATGAAAACTCACGGTCACAACTTATGATCTTGTACTTTGTTGGTCTGAGACACAAGTGATCTTGTTAAGTGGCCTGCGCATTGCAAACATTGGAATGAGATGACTCACAAAGTTCCCAAAGTTCCACTTCCCTTGAGTATTGACCACAAAATACCATTTTCCAAACAAGCTAAGGATTAGTTGATGTAAGTTTATTTTAATTTGATGGACAGATACATACAGTTTGTCATCTAAATCATTCTGCCATGAGCAAATGTGGAAATCCAGTCTTGCCTACTGGTGTAGAAAATGTAGAAATGCAGGAGCCATGCTGAGGGTCATACATGTACATAAGCCTTACAGACACATCATCTTACCCTGTACACACAATTATTCATCAGAAAGTATTATACTAGCAGTGGTATTGTACAAGTAGATAGTAGAAAACGCAGATGTATGTTAGACATCCAGGTAATAAGATACACCAAAAAGTAGTTAAGCAACTGGATTCCAAAACCATATCCAGTTGCTTCAGTAACTACTTTTTAGCGTAGATGGTAGAAAAGTTGGCATTCTGTTGGCTCATATTGGAACTTGTATTTACAGGTCAGTAGTGTTTTAACAAACACAGTCAAACAATGATATGTGACACTTTGTATGTAATCCTATACAATTATCAATTGCTATGGTGTCACACTGGTGCTAACGATTATGACAAAAAAGGCGTTCATAAAATACAAAGTGGTATGAGTGTGTTTGTGTGACTGACGCTCACTACAGCTGCCAAATATGCCAGGTGAAAATGCTGTTGATATCACTCCATCACTTCTTGCACATGTGTATCATCAAATACATGTCTCACTAAGGTGTCATGCAAATTTAACTTAGATCTGCAATATGCAATTTATGCAAATAACAAAATGCCCAGATGTCTCTTGTTGCACAATAGAGTAATATAGAATAGATCCAATCTATCCATCAAAATTAACAAGATAGTGGTTACACTTAACTGCAGCATACTAGAGGTTACACCCAATGATTAAAGATATAGAAAATATACCAATCTTACAACATGCATTGTCCCACTGCAAAAGCCATTCACTCAGTTAGTTGGCAACTTCCTTTCTTTGCCCTTAGGTGGGCCTGGAACTGAGCAAGCTGTATTTCATGTCTCTTCCATAGAAAATCAATTCTCGTTGTCAACTTGATTGTGCTGTACAAAATGGCTTATTGGATTTCCAAATTTCCTTCCAAACAAGGCTATTGGTTTAGTGTCTTTTCCAATACAATAAAATGTAGGACTAGACTTAGACTGAGTGAAAAATAAAGACAATGGAAAAATTAATCTTGTATTCTGTCAGACAGCATACTAATACTACTTACCATACAGACAACTCTCTGCTACCTTTGACTTAAAAAAAAATAACCAAAAATAACTTTTGAAAAATTAAAAACAAAATAAGATAAAATAAAATAAAATGCTTGTCTAATGCAGTGCAGCAATTCTTAGCAGGAGCTGTACACTTATTAAATAAGGTGGCTACTTCATACTATCACTTACAAGATACTTCACATCAATTCCTCAATTCAACAGCATGGCTATGCCAGGCTATTCACAGTAATACTGTACAAAACTTTACACAAATAATACAGATTAATCACGGTTTGACCAGTGAAATTCCCCTCAAACTCTAGCCTGTCATCCCTATCCTTATCAGTTTACACAAGCCTTTTGTAAAGCAAAATTTTAGATTAGAACCACCTGACTACCTTGGGACCAAGTTAGTAGTCTGAATACAATTTTGGTGCATGAATGAACTTACACCAGAAAGGTTAGCCTTGGTAGTCTTTTAGCACCAGATTTGTACAGGTTTGCAAGCAGGGCAGTTAGAGAGTTTTCTTCCTTCAACATGACCAGTGCTTCATCTGGACTACTAGACTCTGTTTGCAGGGGTGGTCAGGCTTGTTGAGTTTGGAGGGAACACTGGTCTCTGTGGGTCACCAGAGGTGGGACTCGCACTGTGGCATCTTCACTACCCCGACTCCCCCTCCTAGTCTGCGATAGTTCATCCCGCCGTACATCCGCCACGTGTTCGCGTCAGGGTCGTATATTTCTATCGTTTTTAGGTACGTGGTTCCGTCAAAGCCTCCCACTGCAAGTAGTTGACCATTTACAACTGCTAGTCCGACCTAGAATGGTAACATGAAAGAAAGCGAACTTATGGACACTGGACAACACAAGAAGCACTTTGCTGTACAAATGTTCTAACCTATTGAAAGGCTATGATTAATTGATATTTGTATAATTTCATGCCCTTCAGTTTATGGGGTAAATCGTCATAAACAAATAAATGCTAGTACTGTGTTATCTTGGGTCACCTTTTCAGAGGCTTATCAATAGATGACAACTATTCAGTGCTACACTAATCAATTTCTGAAAACCCATTACAATCAATAGCATGGGGCCACATAGCAATACACCTTTACAAAGAAGCCTAGTAATACGGTGTATTACAGCACCATTGAGGTTATACCGCCCCTTATGGGGTGACATACCCTTTCCTCTAGCTGAATACAAGAAAGCCTAATTAACACTAAACCCCATCACATTTACAATACATGTATACTAGACATAGTTAAGTCCCTTTACTTACCCCACTTCTTCGTGAGCTCATAGCCACGACAGGACTCCACGCGTTCATCCTGGGATCGTAACACTCGGCGCTGCTCAACTCTGTTGCGTCATCCCGTCCCCCGACAGCGTACAGCTTATCGTTGTAGACAGAACAGCCCAGGTGTTTCCGTCTCGTGCCCATGGGCGCTATAGGGTACCACCTGTTGGTTCTGGGGTCATATCTTTCAACTGAGGGAAAAGGCAATGGTAAAAAATGTATGGCAGTGCTTGGAAATGAAAACATCCTGTACAAAACACTGAAGTAAACTTGTGGACTTTGGTCAATGGCAACATACTAGTAAATAGTTTCTGATAACAAAGATGGCATCCCTTGGGCAGTAATAAAGGAAAGATAGGGATGACCCTAACACTGAGGACAACACTTGGAGTCAAGTGTATGATGGTCATCTTTCCTTCACTGATGCTGAAGGCTAAATCTTCTTTTGAGGAACTCAGTCAAGTTCAAGTCTATAATTGTGGGCTGAGTGTAACTTTTACAAACTGATACAACTTTTATCAGAGAACTTCCTATAATGTCTGGCATCCTGGTCTCCAACTGTAAAACTACTGGTGATAAGACAGTTAAGTCTGGCAGTGTTCCAACATCATGATTAAAGTGTAACTAGCTCTTTCTCAGGGTTTTGCACATGTGTGTAGATATACCTTACAATTTAGATAACCTAAACTTACAAAGAAAAACAGGAAGGGATGAACCATTGTTACCTGAGTTGAGGGGTGATGTCCCATCTGATCCTCCCACAGCATACAGGTACCCTCCCAACACTGCCACGGCCACTCCCAGTCTCCGTGTACTCATAGATGCTACCTTGGTCCACCGGTTGGACTGTGGTTCATACCTGCCAACACAACCATGGGACAACATGTACATGTGTTAGTGCTGGAGCAAAATGAACGGTCAAATGCAGATGACGTCACAGTCATGAACATTACTACTGTAATATTTTTACATTTCTACACGTACAACACTGACAACTTCATATCTCACTTACTCAAAGACTAACACAAAACATGTCTTTTCATTGTAAAAATGTACCTAGAAATGGCTAAACACTAATATTTAAGACCTGAACAGGCAAGTCCAAGTATCTTTCATTCCTTAGCAATCTCAACACTTTGTCAGCTATGATGATGTCTGCACATTGCTACGACTAACACAGAATATGTCACTACATCGGTAGAAATGGCCAAAAACTAATATATAAGAGCTGAACAGAAAGTTCAAAGTATCTTTCAGCTATGTATAAGATGTCTGCACATTGCTATGGGAGATGCTCACCTCTCTACAATGTTGAGACAGCTGACCCCGTCCTGTCCCCCCACAGCGTACAGATATCCGTCCAACACCGCCACACCCACGCTGGTGCGGCACGTGCTCGTCGGCGCCACGTCACTCGACCACTGGTTTGTCTGAGGGTCGTACCTGAAACACAACCAGGCATCATGTACATGGGTACATGGAAAAACAAAACATACTAGTACACAGGCTAGTTGATAATCATTGATAAACATTTCTTTGCGTCACAAAACATTTCATTTCATTTATTCAATCTATCAGTAGATCTTTGGATACAAAAAGACACTACAAGATCTACTCAATAAATTTACTCAAACAAGTTACGTAGAAGTACATGTATATGTCATAAAGTTGTTTTGTACAATAATTATGGTTTTACTACCCTTGTTACGGTACGACTGATTTATAAATCATCACATACAGCTGATTTATGTGCTAGCTGAAGTGTACTAGGATCTGGATGAGGTTCAATGGCTATTGCATTTTCTACTGGTAATTTAAAACTCTAACTTCAGTTCTGATGCCTTTTCCAGTGAGCACAAGCTGTACATCTCCCTACAAGAAAGTTTGTGGACGACCTGCGATCTGAGCTCCAGCCGACTATAAATTCAGCAGAGCTAGAAGCCTGGCCATGCTTATCTCTGACAGCCTGAGGTGGACAAGACAACTAAATTGCCTGCTAACAAGGGCTGATTTATCTCCACATTTACTCTGCCCATTCTTCTCCTGCAGAACCTGTCTGCACCGGCCCATCTCACCTCCTCTGATTGGAGACAATTAGGCAAATGGGGAACACGACTTTTTCTTATGGATGTCTTCCTGCAGACGGGCGCGACCGGACATCATGTTAAGTGCACACTTTCGGTTATCAGCCACCTTACGCTTGACACGGTCATTCTTTGCGATAGGGAGGACGCCAGCGTCCGGGAAATCAGTAGTAAATGGCTATGGAAAGCTCGGAAGTGAGGAAATTTGGTAGATGGAAAATTTGAACATTGATGATTTGATAAGCGAGTGAGAAATGCAGTTTGTTACAGACATCTGGAGTGCCATATCACTGTCCATAACTCTGCATAAAGGAAACTTAGCAAACTAGGATTGGAGATAGGAAAACTTCTTGGATTGATGCTATAGTTTGCTGCAACTGTAATATTTCCATTCTGTAATGATCTTCATCTTTATCTACTCTTTTCTATCTTTGATCTACTCTTTTCGATAAACATCATAACTAAGAGACTCATGTTCGTTTAAGGTCACCCACCTCTCAATACTGTTAAACTGACATACAGCCGAGGTTGCCAGAGTATTGGTTAGACTTTACGGGTGCACACTTAAGCCAGATATGTGATGAGTAGTATAACTAAGACAAACATGAATATCATAACTAAGAGTCATGTTGCCTTCTCCCACCTCTCAATACTGTTGAGGTAGTTTTAATGTACCCATGTGTTTGTTTTAATGCCTGAATATGCAATTTAGTGTGTTACACTGTTACAGCACTGCAATGTATTTGGAGATTGGAACTGAAATCAATAAACTATCATTAGTATTATCATCATTTTTAGACAATCATGTTGCCTTCTCCCACCTCTCAATACTGTTGAGGTAGGATGATCCATCATGGCCGCCCACAGCGTACAGCAGATCATCCAGCACTGCCACGCCGACGCCACACCTCCGCTTGCTCATGGACGCCACCATGCGCCACTCGTGGGTCTGGGGGTCGTACCGCTCCACGCTGGAGATGGCGTCCCCGCTGCACCAGCCGCCCACTGCAAGGACAGTTTCTAACGTTTATCGTTAGGTCCAGACCAGACAGACGCGCCGGAGACTCTGTCAAGTTGGCCAACAGTTACCAGCAATGTACCAACACGAGCTCAATGATCAACGACCAATCGTCCTCCAATGTCCTACAAGCTTCAAAATCACTTTTATTTTTATTTTCCTATCTTCATATAGAGAGTACTACACAGGGCAAGTCAGATTTAGATTAATTTCAGATGGTCTGGCATGTGAGATATTGAATATTCACATGAAATGCACCAAGAGTTACAACATAAAAAAGTGACTACTTTATACACATAGACTGAGCAAAAATACAGTTTCACATGCAGCTTAAAAAGCGTTGATCATTATATGACTAGACAGATACATGATGATCAGCAAACAAACACCTGCTTTTCATGATACCAGTGGCAGTCGTAAAACAAGAATAAAAAACATGCACATAAAAGTTAAACTGTGTTTGTGGAATAATTGTAGCATTGATTTTGCCCCAACAAAATAACTGAAAATATACAAACCCAAGATACATGATGTAACCCTGTTTGTTCGCTCCATTGTCCAAACAGCCGACACAGCAGAAATAGCTGCATCTGTGATTCTCTGACTTTGACTTCAGTTTCAAATGTAGAAATCTTATTACCTTCAAACTACAAACAAAAGACTTTTTGCTCCTCTAAAGTTAGACTTGATAGCCCAGATATCAAGTTCTTTCAAGACAGAGTAAAATGCTAACAGCTAACAGCTAATTATACATTCTCTTGGCCTTTACCATCTACCAACTGTTAATGCTACAGCTCCAGACTATGACTGTTCTTGCGACTACAGTTCTAGCTAATGTCATTGAGCTGACTGGACAACACTGGACAAACTCTGACCAACATGACAGATGTCCACAACAAGACAACAATGGTGCACAAATTCACAACAGCAAAGACATACTACAGGATGACAAACAAACTCAAGAAAAAGACCACAAAAACCAAAGAATCACAAAAACTGCACAAGCATTTGTAAGGCTTTACATGCCTTTCAGTGTTTTCTTTGGAAAGATGACTCACAGATGACTTTGCATTTATCAAAAAGGTTCCCAAAAATTCTTAACTGTTTCCTATTGGTACTTTGGATCATTTTAGACTCCCATCCCCTTACACACAGGTTACTGGCAAAGGTTTTTAAATATCTTGTAGGGAAATAAAGGAATCATTCAAAGATTAAGTACAAATAAGAGTGACACACAAACAGATCCTTAGAATACGAATGATGCGTACCTGCAAAGAGCACCTCCCCACAGCGGATAGGTTTGCGTGGGCGTGTCCTTGGTCCTTGCATCAACGGTCTCTCTTGGGGCAACAACAGGTAGTTCTTGGCTTCGTCTACGAGGTCTCGGCAAGTCTCATCGCTTTTTACAAGAAGGTCTGCACCAACAGTTCCTACTAAAAACTTGGGGCTTAGGAGAGGCAGTCTCACATGTTGTAACACCTGCAGGGAGGACAGCACATAAAAGCAAAGTATTAGTGTTGGTCATAAATTGTACAATAATGATGACTTTTGGGTATGAGATAAGAATATACATTGCTTAAAATTGTATGTAAATCACATGGACTCTCTTCCTAGTAAGGTTACTGAAACACAGGGCAACATGTTTCCAAACTATTTCTGTAGCAAGCTTTGGAGACTGCTGTTTGGTGCAGTTCTGGTAGGAGGCACTGATTCACACACAACAAAAAAGTGATGCATCAGCAAGATTCCAAACACTGTCAAATAAAAAAGAAATCATGCTACTTTATAAGACTGTAATCCATGCAGCATAGCCAACTTAGAACTTTTAATAAGATTTATATCATTGCCAAGCAATACGTACCATAGGTAACTGATTTCTTCTCTCTGGCAGGTTGTATCTGACCCATGACATGACAGCATTATAGACCTGTTCCTCACTACGGACATTCAGCTCATCGCTGGAGATGATATCTATCAACTGATTGGCTGGCAGCAGCATGAACTCTTCACTTTCCATTACCTAGGCCAATGAAAAGGAACATCTTAATTACTCTGTTGGCAAACTCTGGCATTACATTTGTACAGGTATTTGTACAGGAAAATTAAACAAAAAAGTACTAAAATCAAAGTAATAATGATATGCATTGCATTCAATGAAAAAATAAAGGCCATGGTCACAATCAAACCTGATGTATATGAGATTTCTAATCAATTACATCACATAAGAATTTGATTTGAGCTAAAACATTTTACAGTGATTTTCATTTTGAGTTCTGCTACTGGGTCAGGTGTAAACTACTTGTTGTGCGACTTAATAAAGTTTATGTTTTGCATGGTATGGATCATATCTGCAGTGTGAATATGTCATACTAATAATAGCAGGAGATGTTTTCATGAGCTTAAGTCTCCTGGTAGGTCCTGCAGCACTGTTTGTAGTAACTGACATTTCCTTCAAACCCTGTCAGTGGTTCCCAAACCTACAAACCAGCTGTGGACAAATGTGCTGAGGTGTTGGCATGTACGGTATTCAGGTCAGGCCTCCAGGAGAAAAGGTAGGTTTACGGGACATATCTGCAATACTGTTTATAAACAGGTACCAGCACACACCTGCACACTAATTGTGTTGCCATTTGAAAAGCATTGGCGGAAACAATCTCAGGAATTTCTTAGCAAAATAGTGATCTGCACTTACAACCATTTTGCATGTAGCACGAAACCATTTGCATTCATATGTTGAATATAAAACATCACACCACAACATTTTATTGTAAGTATGGAGTGACCACATGTGTGAAATGAATTCTTCTCCTCTTTCTTACCTCTTGGAAATTGTGTTGTGTAAACTTATCTGCCACTCTTAAGAGTTCTCTACACGCATGAGTGTCCGCGAAGGCTCTGATGCCCAGACAGTTTGATGGGTCCAATTGTCTTTTCAGAAACTCGCAGCAGACCTCCTGAATCTCCTGCAGTTGCAGCAGGCATGCTGCGGGCAGGAGCGTCTGGACATTGCTCTCCTCCACTGTGATCTGGGACGTGTACGCAAAGTCTATCAGCAGCTCCATGGCCCGCTCGTCAATGTCCCGAATGATCACTTCAGTCTGTCGACTTTCCGCCAACTCCCCCGTGAACATGGCGTGGAAGTAAGGGCTACAGGCGGCGAGGATGACGCGGTGGGCATAGATCCTACGGTCGCCGACGATCAACACCACGTCGCAGAGCTCCCGTCGCTTGCGTAGGGAGTTGATGGCCTCTAACGTTTGCCTGGGGTGCTTGTCAGAGGAATATGCCATCCTGGCGCGTGGCACTTCCTCCTCCTGCGGAGTGACAGGGTGCATGTGGGCAGCCATCGCCTGACAGTCGACTCTTGTCACTGGGCTGGAAAGAACAAACACAGATGTGGAAGCGGTGAAGCATGTCTAGTCTACAGCAGGTCAAACCCCACACAATGACTGATAGAAACTTAGTTTGACAATGGGGCATGTGGAACTGTTGACAATTGACATCGTTAGAATGCAGAAGAACCCTCTTAATTTTTCCTGTTGCTAATACAGCAGTATGGGACCGACACTATGACCTAGCAAGCCAAGATGTATAGCACTGCACTTTTTGAATGATTTCGTTTTCATTGCACCATTTTGTTTGAAACTACCACCACTGGTCAGGCAAGGGCACCTCACTCCCTGGGTGTGATATCGTATCGAAAAGATAAAGACTTTGTCATTATAAAGATTCATATGACTCTGAATCTGACACAGATTAAGACCAACGCTGCACATGGAAACTAATATAAACAGCTGTCATGAGGAGAATGATGGAGTGCATACCAATTGGTGTCTTTGTTGAATATCTTGATGGGCATTGGGCAATACTATTACATGTTTGCTGATGGCAGGAAAAAATGTAATTTCAATTTTCAATAATCATATTACAGTTCTTGTGTTATTGGATCATGGCTGCAAATGTTTGACTTTGTTCTGGGCGTGACATACATAATGTGATCTGTACAAGATGAAAACACACCTAAACATATGCAGCATTATTATAATATAAAGACAAAAATATTGAAAATATCAACATTCCTTGATCATCCTTTCATATTCCAACAGGTTAAAACTGTTTCTTCTATGGGATTTACAGTCAATCACCAAAGGGTGGATTATGTTCAACATCTAGTATATTACAATATTAGAGTAACTAGGTTCCGTAAAAATCTGTTTTTAAACAGTAGAAGTTCACTTTCTTTGATTTCTACTGACAGATGTAGCAGACACAAACAAACATGGCGTTCGACCTGACGTCATTTTCCCGAGGACACGTCCCTGAAAAACGCATACCATTTCGCTGTCTCTTGATAAGCCACTCTAAAACTGTGCACAGGTGTTCAATTCTTTCTTGTATACCGACAAAAACGTCATTCTTACCTGTAAAACGTGACTTTTTGGAGAAATTTGCCTCCGAAATGTCTGGTCTGTACAAAGCGTACCTTTCCGGAAACAGCGATGCTTTGTGGGATATTCATCCGGGAACTCACATATTAACGAACCCGCCGCCCCCTGTTTATAAAAGTGGACTCGTCCTTCGTGACGTCACGCCGTTGCTACAACTAAAAAGTTGGAGACTTGTCTGGAATATTTTGCTGGACTTTTCTCCTGTTTTGCAGTAAGTTTTCGAATCAAGCACGCCTGTGTGCGTTTGTACCTTCATTGTTTAGCTGATTGATTCTAGTTTGAGCCATGACGGCGGCCCAGGAAGAAGAAAACCAAGAATCGGAGGAGCCCGCCCCCCCTCCTCCGGATCTGAGCATCAACTTGGCCATGGCTGCTGCTCTGAGCGGGGAAGTGTCACGACTGTGCCGGGCTTTGGACGATGAAGAGGACCCTTACCACCCTGAGATCCAGGTATGGGAGACTCATGATGCTTGTGCTCACAGTTGCAGATTCTGTTTTGATGGATCTGACCTTAGAGACTGCGATATAACATAATCCTCTAACGTTATGGCTTTAATTGACTAACATAGTCCCCAAGGATTCCATCATTATATGCTGCAGTCTGCGTTTATACACATGTACGACAAAATACGACTAGTTCTTCCTCTGTGTACCAAGTGTTAGCAAGGGATATATTTGTAATGGAAGGTTGGAGAGAGCTTCATGGAAAAAAATCCAAAAGACAAAAGAATAAAACCTCAGCCCATGATAATTCAGGTTTCATTCTTGACTTGATTAATACTTAAGTGTCATGTGATGACACATGTTGTCACACGTTCTTCAATGTGATTTTCTCCATCTGTGATCAGGAGAGACTGAATGAGAGAGACCTGGAAGGGAAGTCTCCACTGGACATGGCCTCCATGCTGGGGAGGGACAATGTGGTGAAGGAGCTGCTGGTCCGAGGGGCTGACCCAAACATCGCAACACCCAGGGGTGAGGCTGTGGCATTAATGTACCAGTACTCTCTATCAAACAGGACTGTCTCCAGGACCTGTGATAGTAATGTATTTTCCTAGTCTTACAATGACAGATTTAACATAGCAAAAGATGAGCTTCCAAACAATGAATGGGATGGGAAAAAAAATAAGGCTGGAGACAGCCAAGCTATCAAACTACAAAAAGGTATCTTTATTAGTCCTATACTGTTCTGTCACATGATTGGCAGCATATGATAGAGTAATGATGTTACATCCATGAGGAGTAAATGTCAGAGGAATGTCAAGTGCTTTGTAAAACTGTTTCAAGTTATGAGCAGAATAACAACAACAACAAAAACAAAGCTGGCGTGTTACACTGAAGGACAGCTATACAATTACAAATACGGACAACACATAAAAAAGAGATAGTATTGGAGATGTCTAATATACATTGAATCAATGCAGCCCATTTTTGTGTTATTTGTTATTTCTGGTTCAGACCCCTGTGAGTTGCGTATCAAAGTGGACTTTGTTTTCTCCCAGGTTACACAGCGCTCCACAGAGCAGCGTCCTGGGGGAAGCTGGCGTGTGTGAAGATCCTGGTTCAGTTCCAGGCCGACCTGCAGAAGAGAACGCACCACGGTGAGCGGGCGCGGGAGATTGCGGTCAGATATGCGATGGAGGACTGTGTACAGTATCTAGATAGACAAGGTAAGGGAAGTTAAGTTATATGTACATGTTTGGTTCACAATCAATGTGATGAAATATCTTTGTAAATTATTATTTTTTGCTGTTGAAGTATTACATTTCATTTCAAGAAAACATAATAAGCAGTGTCCTAAATGGTGGTAGGACATGAATCTGAAGTGTAAAAAAAAACATATTCCTTGTGCCTCCACAGAAGCGAGACAAACATTGAAATCTTACGTCGCATCAATGAGGGAAACCCTCGCCGACCCTGAGAAGATGGGAGCAGCAAAACTCACCAAGGAAGAAAAAGTGAGCTTCTTACAATGAAAATAAAGTTTTGTTATGTTCGTTTTAACTTAGCATATCAGCTGCAACAAACATTAACTGTTTTGTACATCTGTATCTTAACATCTTTAGTGACCAAACTAATTCACTTTTTGGTGTATATTTCTTGGAAAAGTATAGTTAGTAGGCTATGATTATCAATTGCTTGAAATTTATTGGAATTAATGTATTTTCTTTAGACATCCACAAATGCAGCTCTGACAGAGAAGGAACAGTGGTTAGAAAACACCACGGACGCTTCAGTTCAGGACTATCTGGACAAGAAGAGTGAACTAGAACAACAGATGGAGACTGTAATGCTGAAGATCTCAGGACAGGGTGAGTAGGGAACTTACAGTGGTGTATGAAGCTTTACAAAGTTTGTGTTGGTTTAACTAACAACCGTAAATCTTGGGATCCCTCTTGTGAAATGCATTGTCCACTCAATAGTAATCTCTTTTGCTATTATACTTATTCTTCAAGCTAAGTATGAAGAATTTATCAGGATTATTAATCTAATGCTACTGACGTTAATCTAATTCTCTACTTTTTCAGTGCCTGAAACGCCAGCAAGCAAGAAGTGAAGGGCTGGACTGGATGTTTGTGGTTTCTTGGGACCATTGAAGATCTCATGCAACAACAATTACATGACATATATATTTTCTGACTTTTTAAGGGGGTGGATGAAATGAGACATTTTAGGGTTGAAAATCAGCACCCTACTGTTGTATCTACCACTGTGGCAGTAACAGGCACATTTGTAACTGATAAGCTGTTTTGCCAAAAGGATTTGTAATGCACAACTACAGTAAGCAGTACATGTACTTCATAATGTGTCTTTGATAAATGGTCTGTCCTAGTGTGGCCTGTCATATGCCAATTAGAGCAATATACAACCATTATGGCTGCTATTCCTGTACATCTTATTGTGCCAGCAAAAATCTTTGTCTCCTAAATGAATTCAAAAGCAATATTTAATGTGTGTAAAGTTCAAAGTAGTCAGTTGCTGGCCATGTTGTTTTGTTGTGTGATAGGTTCGATATACCGGTACTCCTTATGTACAGATTTTATAAGAATACCACCAGCCACTAGATTTGTAAAGAAGAAGCTGGTACTTTTATAAACAGCAAAGCACATAGACTCTTTCAACCAGTAATTTTAAGTCTTTGAATTTCACCATGTATGCCAAATGCAAAAGAATTGTAAAATTTTTACAGTTCAAAATATTTTCACGCACATTGGGTGCACACTGTGGAGAAAAGGACCACTATCCATACATGCCATAATTGATTTCCAATAAATATATTCAGTGATACTCTCTTAGTATGTGTAATATCATTTGTTTAGAGTAGGATTGATTTTAATGGGAAGTATTTGAAAGTTTTGTTGATGTGTGTGATGATGATTTCCCTTTTGCCTTCCATGTTTGGACAGAAAAGACAGCAAGGTACATTAAAAAAAAGTATTGATGTCATCACGATATTTCCCTGTCAACCAAACGTCTAATGTCATGATGAAGTGCACCAATTCTGTATAGTCTAAAAGCGCCCCGCAACGACCGATAAATATTACTGCAGTAAATGGCAGTTGGGTAGCTGCAATTATTTCATGAACCGCCAGATGTCCCCATTGCCACGCGACTGCGGCGGTAATGGAGTACATGTATTGACTACCAGTATTTAACAGCTATTCGGAATTGTGTACACGTTGTGAGTGAATCAAATTACGAAGGCTAGTTTCTTTTTTTGGAACTAGCAGGTCACTGATGTGGCGGCAGAAATAAGTTACATATTAGATTGCAAATGAGTTTTGGCCAGCAATGCTAGTGGGCCCTTGACCGAGTTTGTAGAGGTGCCTTTTTTCCAAACGAAATTCTTTCCTCACCTGGCTTTTACTTATTTACTGTTTGAACGTGGAATATTTCCCAGAATCAACAATGTTTTGACACTTTTTTGTTGTTCCCGAATGGAGGTTTGTTTGGGTCATCTGAGGTAATAATACTAAACGAACATCAACAGCTAACAATACCCTGTTCCAGAACGTCTTTCTCCCTCAAAACTTGGCAACCGTTCCAGCAAACAGTGTAGAAAACACTGACCAAGACTGGGCGTGTTGCATTCACGTGCCGTTTGCGACGCTTCAAAGCAATGACATTCTGTTCCCTACGTTTGAAGATAGCCAAGTCTTGTTAGCTATGGTTCATTTCCGACGGTCGACCGCTGCTCCGTGGAGTAGCAACCATTGGATCCGGAACAGACTAACGTTAACAGTTACAATACTCGGCTCTAGGCTTCAAGTTGAAAATCTAAAAGCAAGGACGTTGTTTATGGAAGTTATATAAGCAGGTAGGTCTGACCAAAGTCTGGTGACAACCACGCACCTTGAGATTTCTGTGTCCATCGTCACGTGAATACCATACAAAACGCCACCCAGCAAGTCCTTGCAGCGCAACAGGATAGCCCAATCAGCACCAAGGACGACATCAATCTTTCCCTTTGTGGGATCATAAGTATGACATAATTACACCAGCATATTAGTAAGTGTGATGTGTACCCAGTACTAATAAATATAGTAACCAAGGCTAATGTTTAAGTACCTGCGTGTGTCAGTCGTTAAGTCAATACCTTTTTAGTGCCGATAAATTTCCAGCAGAAGCGGACAACTAGCATCAGTCCAGGGAAGAAAGCAAACGAATGGCATACTGATTCATTTCCGTGTATCTAAAGAAGTTCCCGTGTTCATAAAGTATTGATTGCAATTAACTACTAACTTAACGTTATGTTTTATCTTATGATTGAATGACAGAGACTTAACGTTGACGTTATCTATTAAATCAATTTTGTGTTTAAAAAACGATTACGCAAAGCTTACTTGTAGCATAAACTTGTAATTCAACGTCAATAAAAAAACTTTGATTCCCATACATAACGTTAACCGTACTACCAAGAAGACAAACGAATATTCCCTTTATGACATCACAATGGACTCTTCTTCCACCATTATCTGTGACAAAGGAGGGTGTGGTCACATGACGATGTCGTCATAAGGCAACATGGCGGAAGTGAAGCTTGTTGTGATCGTTTCAGTGATTGTTTTGGTGTCTGTTTTGCCCTCATTCGCCTCTTCTTGGAGATCATCGCAGCGTAAAGTAAGAGATAAAGTTTGTTGCTATAACCACGCTAAGTTATAGTCGGTATAGGCTTTCATAGCACATGTAACGAGTCGCTATAAACCATTAACGACGTACAGTTTTGTGTACTAGTAATCTCAGCTACGCTACGCCTGTGTACTATAAAACATTCAGCTTCTTGCCTTGCGTAAACCATTATCAAGGACGTTGACCTCCCTTTGTAAACAAACTTCCTAGCTAAAATAGCTGGACACATCCCCTCTTAATTGAACGACCATGGTTTGAAGATAATTGGCACCATTGGGGTATGTGACTATGTGCATAAAGATACAGCACAATTGACGAAATCTGTGTCCTGTCTGATTTGTAAATTATAACAAAATGGTCGGCTTCCATGTTACCTTCAAACCAAGTACTACAAACCAGTACGTCGTAACTTTTAGAAGATCACTACTAGTAGTGTCTTACTGTCACTGTCAGCATGCACAATGCACCAGTGAGTTTTTCAAATCGACGTTTTTGTTTTTTTCTGCAAGTTCGAAAGAAACTGACTCCGGATTCTAATTCGTATGCAGGGTAGATAGACCTTGTTGATAATGATCTGGCTGGGAATTTTGAGCTTATATGTTTTGTTAGCTTTTTTCATCCCGAAGTCAGAACTTCGGTAGTTTTGGTTCTCAGATTTGGATCTATCAGCAGAAAATGAAACAAAATTATCAAGGTGTTATAAAATCAATGTTAATTGCAGACAACAATACACATAAGAGATCAAGGACCAGATACAGAATTCATTGTTATTTTCTCTACCATATCGTGTGTGTATTAGGTCAGCCCATTGTTGGTGGAGGAGCAGATAATATGGCTCGCCGGTGGAGGCCAGGGTGGCGTGAGTTCGTACCGTATCCCACTGCTGTCCCGTACTCCGAGGGGGCACCTCGTCGCCGTGTGTGAAGCCAGGAAGTACAACAGCGGCGATGCTGGGGAAAAATTTCTGGCCATCCGCAGGTCAGAGGACAAAGGTGAAAAGACAAATTTATTTTTTTGCATTGAATACCAACCTCATCATGTAACACACCAGGTTTGTACTGAATAGTAACTACATGTGTCCAAGCTGAACATCTGGTTATTATTTGTTCCACTTGCACCGGAAAGAACACCCACAATTATCGATATGTATGGTGGGCTCTTACATGTGCTTAAGGTTTGGTTATCCTTAAGTACATGAGACCTCTATTTTATGATTATCTTACAGGTATGACATGGCAGCCACTAGGATATGTGTTAGATGATGGAACCTACTTCGACGGTATTGGACTGGGCTCCATCCTCGTAGACGATGAAACTGCGACCATGTTTATCTTCTACTCTCACTGTCCTCACTTTGACAAGTGTACGTTTTCTACAACGTACGTGGTGAACAGTACAGACGATGGGAAGACCTGGGGACAGCCTGTCAACATCACAGGCATGATCAGGATGCATGGCAGGGAGTTTGAGACGGGACCAGGGTTTGGAATACAGGTAATTTTGGGGGGATTGAAGACAGGATTGTGTAATTGAATCTGTGAAAATGAAGCTATGATGTGACTTTAAAGCATAGATAAGAATTTTTGTTGCTTAATGCTACAGAAACAAGAAATCTGTCAGCTTTACTTTCAGCTTGCAAAAGTGCATGTTCCAGATATGATACTTTCTGTTTTGTTTCTTTTCTTCATGCAAGTCTATCTGTTGTCTTTGTCCTTGCACTCTTACAAGGAATACTGTGTAGACTGCACTGTTTGGGGCTAAGGTGCCAGGACTTTTGAAAACATACAAATAAAAGATGTTGTATTTAATACAATCTATATAAAGGCCAGTTTGACAGTAAAGGTTGGAGCTTGGAAAAAGTTTGTGAAGATTTGAAAAATAAGCCGAAAGGTCATGAAATTTGCTGATCAGAAAGGAAAGAAATTATGATTTCTGACCTTAACTGCTGAAAACACTGTAGTCTCATAACCTGTCCTTACTCCATGTTTGATTTCCAGAAAAAGCATGCACCCTACCAAGGTCGTTTGGTCACATGTGGCCATTCCAGTCCACTAAACAGGATGATCACTTGTGCCTTCAGTGATGACCACGGCAAAACCTGGGCAGCAGGACAGGCCCTTCTGTCTCTTCCCCTTACCGGCCGACATAAACTTGGAGACTTTGTTCCAGGGGAGTCTGAGGTAGATATCACATTGCACGTTCATTCTTCTCTTTCTAGAAAAAGTACCCGCCATATAAAGGTCGCCTTTTTACCTGTGGACACGGCACCCTACCGGCAGATGGTGTTTTCTGCATAGCGAGTGATGACCACGGGAAAACTTGGAAGAGTGTCTCGGCCATGATGGGCATTCCTTACAATCAGGGAAAAAAGACGGGCGATTTTGATCCAGATGAGAGCCAGGTATGGACTTTACTTGTCATTGTTCTTAGTAGAAGTTAGAGCCACACAAGGGAGACTTGTGTTGTCAATGAAGGTTAGATATGCAGGTAATAAGATACACCAAAAAGCAATTACTCAAGGAACTAGATATGATTTTGGAAACGGTCAGACGTTTCAGACAGTTATCTGGTGTCTTTCGTCAGTGACTCTGGAGAAATCTTGTTGGAGAGAATTTTTATATCCTAGCTGTGAATTGATATGCAAAAGAGATCTACTAGAGTATTAAATTGGAGAACAGGTTGGGATCTGGCCCAAATCATATCCAGTTGATTGAGTAACTTCTTTTTGGTGAGACTTGTGTCCTGTTGGCATTTCTCACTAAGTAAATGATTGCATCTCTTCAACTATTCAACATGTTTTCATTCTTTTCCCCCAGCTAGTAGAACTTCCTGACGGATCCATAGTGATCAACGCTAGGAACCAGTACCACTACCACTGCCGCTGCCGTATCGTGTTCCGTAGTTTTGATGGCGGAGAGACGTTCCCCCTGCAGCACCTGTACTTTGATGAGACCCTGGTGGACTCGGCAGTGGCTGCAGGGCTGTACTACCATGATGGAGTCATGTTCTTCAGCAACCCTGCCAACGACAAGTCAAGTAAGTCTGTTTGTTGGTAGGAATTTGTAGTGCTTGAAATCTGCATAGCATAATGATTTTAAACTCTATTTCTGTGCACAAATGGTTTTCTGTAAACAAACTTTTTTATCAGTCCTCTGTTGCTTAAGTTGAAATAACCCAAATGAAATTGTGTCATCATCAAGTTTCAAACATGCATCTTCTTTAAATGTCAGTCTTTCATATTCGTGGCACACCAGGGCATACCTTGACTTATTGAGACATGGGAGCTACAGAATGATACATATAACATACTTCACATAATAGGCATGCACATTTTTTGTACCAGGGGAGGATATGACTCTACGTTGGAGCTATGACAATGGTACGACCTGGGCTGGATCGTACCAAGTCTGGCCTGCAGCTGCAGCCTACTCCACCCTCATGATGCTGCACACAGACGCTGAGGACAGCAGATTCATCTATCTTCTGTACGAGAAGGGACAGAAAAATGCTTACTCCACCATTTCTCTGGCAAAAATTAGTTTATATGGAGAGCTATGATTAATGCTGTCTTCTCACCATTGTTAGGGTGAGAATATGGTATCTGGTGATGTATTTATCTTATGGTGTATTTTCCTCATAACTTTTTTTGAGGGAGAATCAAGCTTTTGTATATGTTGACACGTAACAAAAATGTGATAAAAAAGCAATGAGCAAAGTACATGACTGTACATATACACAACATTGAATGTAACTGAATTTGTTGGATGGATGAACGTGTTACATACATAATCATGTGGCTAAGACGACCAAATTCTTCAAGAATAACTTCTACAATTCAAAGCCATTTTTATAAGTATTTATGACTGTGTAAGAGCAATTGTCTCAGGTTTTGTTTCTTTATACTACAAAATGTACATGTAGTATTCATGTATTTTTATAATCATTATTCATTATATCCTTTTGGAGTAGTCGTGGATGGTCACATACAGTATCAGTAATCATACATTTTACTTTAAAATGTACAAATATGTATGTGCTAATGCAGTATTTAAAAAATGTTTGCCTTACTCAATGGAGGACCAAGGCGTTTGACTAGGAAACTTTTATACAACATATCTATTCTAACCGTTATGTAGGAAGTGCACTTATGATGCCAACGCTGCTGCTGATGTAAAAATGAGTGAGTTGTGTTAACTCCTTCCAAAATAGATGTGACTGGACAAAAAGTAAAACCTTGCAGCTTATTCTTGTATATGACATCCTTACTCAGTCTTGTCATGTTTGTTGCAGGGCTAGATAAGGTAGCTATGGTATTGTGGTTTGTGAACTTAATGATAAAGACATGACAACGACCAACGTAAACTTGAAAATTTGTATTGCTCTTTTTATGTATTAAGCACTGTAAGAAGCTCCTTGGCAAGCTATACAAATTTTGGTGTCAAATGCCACCCATATATACGTATAGGCTAATGTTCAATCTCTTTGTACATGAATATACAGTTGAGTACTTGGATTATTTCAATCTCATTAATTCTTATATATGAAACAAATCAATAAGATAAATACTTCTTTGGTAGGTACAGACTCCTGTACAACTGGCCCCACAAATTGATCTAAGTACAACTATTGCACTTTCTGATTTACATTAAGACCTGACAATTCTTCAATTATGGCTACATAGAAATTAAACATCAATATTCTTAGCATAGTACCAATGACAGTACATTACAGATGTATGTACATTGCCCATGTGTCTTTGGCAATCTTATGGCACACTATGTTGTTCTAGACATAGAGAACACAATGGCAAGTAAAAACAAGCCCACATGAAGCAATTTTCATGGCTCATCAGTACTTAATGTATGTATGTACATACATAAACCATGTATACATACATAATGAAGGTTGCATCCCTCTATTAGAATGTAAAAATACATGGCAATTATCTTTGCTAAATGGACCATATGCATAGGTTTGAGACTGATCACATCAGGCCAAACATTCACAGGCTGAAAACAAGTCAGCAGTCTGGGTTTTATGTTACCGGTGAAATATGCAGAATGTAAGGCAGAATCTCAGGAACACAAGGTAAAAGAGGTCTGTTGTGTAATAATTGTTATTCAGTAACTACTTGCACTGAACATATTACACATTCACTGAATACTTCAACATGATATGCAATAAAAACCTGAATATGGACATCAGTTTATTTTCCCCAAGTTTCCTCATAGGTTTCCATACAAACTAATCTTCACCAGGGAGATGCTTTCTGCTGAACTGTTGACTCCTTTCTCATACAGCAGGTACAGATGTTGTTGGTCGTCCACGTCGTTTGTGGGCAGCATCATGAGAGTGGAGTAGGCCGCAGCTTTGTCCCAGATGGGTAATGCACCAGGCCACGTCGTCCCGTTGTCGTAACTCCACCTCAGCATCATGTTGGAACCTGGGAGGAAAATGGCATAAATACACAGTTCAGTATTTGGGAGAAAACCTAAGAGAAGAAACTGATTGAAGACACCATGTCTACATATATCCACAGCACTTTTTATCATGTTAAAGCAGAAACAGCCAATTCTCACCTAAACAGAAACTAAATTTGCCAATAATTACTAACATTTCAGATTTCAGACTAAATTTCAGACTAAATGTCCATAATTGCTCCATTCCACAGCAAATATACCTTTTTGTAAGAACATCTCAAAAGGGCAATTGTTCATTTTTGTATCTTCCATGCCTTGTACATAAGAACAGCTACTTATGACGAACAGTATTGCTAGCATTATTGCTAAAGCCCATATGATTATGAGTAGACATTTACAATGGATCTCACTAGCTGTGTTTCTGAAGTAAACAAAAACAGCTACTTATGATGGACCTCACTAGCTGTGTTACTGACTTCATTAGCTGTGTTACTGAAGTACACAAGAACAGATACTTACGATGGACCTCACTAGCTGTGTTACTGAAGTTAACAAGTCAGAACATATACTTACGATGGACCTCACTAGCTGTATTGCTGAAGTTAACAAGTCAGAACATATACATACGATGGACCTCACTAGCTGTATTGCTGAAGTTAACAAGTCAGAACATATACTTACGATGGACCTCACTAGCTGTATTGCTGAAGTACTTGACCCCGTTGCTGTAGTAAGCCCCAGCGGTCATTGCTGGATCAATCAGAGTCTCATCGAAGTACAGATGCTCCAGGGGGAATGTTTCCCCTCCATCGTAACTCCTCATGATGATGCGGCAGTGACAGTGGTACAGGTACTGGTTCCTGGCGTTGACTATGATAGATCCATCTGGGAGCTCCACAGGCTAAGGGGAATGTATGAACAGGGTCTTAATCATATACATGTACTGTGCAATTAGCTGGACTGAGATGCAAATCATCAGTGGATTCTTATGTTACAACAATCTTGGGAGACAAATCCATATACAAGGAAAGGAAAATTGTTCAAAATTGAATAGAAAGATGGAAAAAGAATATTGTTACAGCATTTGATTCAACTACTGGAGATATACAGAAAACAAGGCCCAGTTCCCTAAAGGTAAAAATGTAATACATGTAACTGGGACAGCAAAGAGGGAAAGATGGGAGGGTCGTGTTTTGTGCCCTGGGTTGTGGAGGTGTGTACCTGGTTTTCATCTGGGTCAAAGTCCCCCCTTTTCTTGGCCTGCAGGTAGGGAATACTCTTCATGACACCGCCGTACCTCCAGTGGGCACCGTGGTCATCGCTTATCAAGCAAAACACACCGTCCCCGGCCAACGTGCCATGGCCGCACGTCAGCAGCCTGCCCTTGTGGGGTGCATACCTTTTCTGCAGGGAGGGAAGAATGTAAGACAAAATGTTTAAAGGCATGTACCTGAGGTTCCCCTGGACAGAAGTCTCCCATCTTCTTGTGCTGACCGTAGGGTATACTCTTGACTGCGTCATACTAAATCCAGTTTTTGCCATGATTGTCGCTGACTAGACATGATATGGCGTTCATGTTCAGTGTGGAGTGCCCACATGTAAACAGCCTCCCCTTGTGAGGCGCATACTTTTTCTATGAAAGTTACAGAAGGGACAGTCAGAGGAGCATGTGGTTGACACAACAAGAATGCTTTCAAATTAGCTTAGTAATAGAAGCAAGAATGCTTGAGCTCCTACTGTACAAACCCAGTGCCAAATCGATCATTGTTGAAGAACAGGAAAGGCACTGACATCTTGCCATGAAAGACCACATGCATAATATTCAATGAAGAAGAATTGTATCTTTTTCTTCTTAAAAACAGTTTGTAGAATCCAACATTTTTATAATTGTTTCAACCTTGCTGACATCTGAGTGATAAATTTTTAGGTAAATGACAGAGATGTTTAGAGAAATTAAAGGTAAACATGAGAGTGCTCAGAACACAAGGTTCTGCCAAAAAAGGGTTGTCTTCTGCCACCCACCTGTAGCCCATAGCCAGGCCCTGGTGCAAACATCATGGTACCGATCTCCTGTGAGATGTTCCTGGGACGACTCCACGACTTGCCTTCGTCCCTACTGCTCACCATGTAGGTGGTAGACACCTCACACTTGACATAGTGGGCACAGTGGGTGTAGAAGATGAAGACCTCGCTGGTGATTTCATCCACCAGGATGGTGCCCAGGTTCATGCCATCCTGGAAGGTGCCATCATTCAGGACATAGTCCATCTCCGACCAAGTGAAACCTGCAAGACATGAGGAAAAAAATACAAATAGGAACTTTCTAATTGGCTGTTTGGGCTTATAAGTAATAGTTTTTTTTCCTCCTTTATCATCAGACATGACACATTGTATGGTTAATATAAATAGCCATCGTTATTGAGTATTTTATCATATCATTCATATACAAATAGATGTAGGCTTTTGTGTGTCAGGAAGAGAATTGAAATAATTTACTGATGGGATCCAAATAAACAACTGTTACTACAAAACCACCCTGACCTTTGTCCTCTGACCTCCTGATGGCCATGAACTTTGGCCCTGAGTCCCCTCCGCTGTACTGCCTGGCCTCCACCACGGTGATGAGGTTTCCCTTGGGAGTGCCCACCATGATGGGGATCCTGGAGGATCAGGGAACAGGGTTCAGGTGTACTATTGTAACTCGAGTATAGCATAGATTGAATAAATGCAGCTCACAAATAGTAGTTGGAGTTTCTGATGAATAATAATATATATTAGAACTTAGAACCCAAACCAGGGGTCTAGCCAGCGTCCGTTTTTCCGTCAATTGACGGAAATTTGCTGCGTCTGACGGAAAAATTTTAAAACCAATCCGTCAACCTTGACGGACAAAAATCCTTGGTGGAAGCTACAGGCGGCTTGGGGACGCCGTCCATGGCCGTAAAAACCACACACCGTTTGTTTTGCTATTGTTATGATTGTTGACAATGTGTGTCGGCGCCCTTTCGCATACGATAATCTCATTAAAACCCGTTTTTCAAGGTCTCAGTTCAGTCCTTCTAATTAATTTTCGCGGTTTTCACGACGATTGTAATTGGCTGACGGAAAAAAATTTTGAGCTGGCTAAAGCCCTGACCCAAACCCACCTAAAAGTTTCACTATGATCTGTTCTTAACATTATATGTTATAGAATACTAAAATTGGAATTGGACTATCAACAGTGTGGGACCTGTGCTTTGGACTATAGGATTGTCTCTACAAAAGTGTCACAAAACCGAATTCAAATTGCATATACATTTGTATATGACATACAAATACAATTTGTATGTCTGCTGCAATTTAGTAAAAAGAGTCTAATTTTGTTCAAGCTTAAACATACTGGTGATAAGATACAGAAGACAGTTACTGAGGCAACAGGATAGATTTTAGAAATGGTCAGATGTTTCAGGTAGCACATGCTAGACAAGATCTGTATCCAAAGCAGGTGCAGAAGGTAGTAGATTAGAAGTCTAACTGTTTCAAGTTGCTTAAGTATCTGTTCTCTGGCATACGATTCTACATGCTGCATTTATGTCCCTCTTGGTCTTGAATAAACAACAGAGTTTCCTTTGCTCGTTACTTGCAGGCAACTGTCACCTGATATGTTTAATACTTATAAAAATACTAGTTTTACTGAACACACCTGTATGTATGGACCTCTCCCCATGTGCCACCCACATACAGAAGTTGTTCTTCTACGATAAGAGGTGAAACCTGGAAGAGAGAAGAACAAAAGACATTTTTCCACACGAATTGAACACATCAAACAGATCAATTCATTGTGTTTGCCAGTCGATATTACTGCTCCCTGGGGAATACAGTGCACCTGTTGTTTAGTCAGTTGTTTCTGAATCGCTGTGAACATTTCTTTAAAACAACAATTTGAGCATCCCAAGTAAATGTTGTGGACACGAAAATTCCAAAGTGAATAACACTGTAAAAGGTTCTATTAGTCTAAAAAAATTGTAAACATTACGTTACACAACCGAGAACTCGTTTGACTGCACCGTTATGTCAACAAAGACAATGCATTGTTATCCCAACACCAAGAGTTAAGGAAGTTCCAGAACAGTTGAAGTGATATAGCCTATAATGTGTCAGTTGTAACTTAAGTAAAGAACAGGCATAGAATTGTCCTTCAGATCGCCAGGAACACAAGAGTTTGTGTTAGCGTTACACGGCACAAATGGACTGACATCTGACTTAGTCGACGACGGAAGGTTAGAAAACAGTTATGACAGTAAGTGTGGCGCTTATATCTAACAAATTTTCACCACAGAGAACAGCAAATACCCTGTAACTGTGTTCTTACCGGCTTAGGTTGTTGGCTGCTCCCATGTTGGCACAAACCGAGGAGAAAGACGGACAATACTGCAACAAAACTACTTCCGTCCGCCATGTTTTCGTCTTATGACAACATATCATGTGATTCTGCTAGGGCTATGCCACTGAATGGGAGGGGACAGCGAAAAGTCAATATATTTCAGTCCGAAAAGTGGTAACGTTAACGTTGCATATTCTACCACGGATATGTTCACCTTTGAATAATCTACGCTTCTTTTAGTTTTACTGGTGATGATAACCAAACGTGCACTGGTAACGTTCGATACGTTTAGCTTCATTACTAACGTACTAACAATATTGTAACGTACGAGAGTCATGTTTGTTTTACTCGGACAAAAGTGGCTCAAGATCGATTCTATGTTTCGTTCTCATGCATTCTTTCCCCATTGATCTAAGTTTTGCAGTGTTTGAACGTTAGATCTCAGTTTAAAGTGAGTCAATAAGTGACAGTCACTTATAGATCTCATGTAAAAGTCTGGGGCAAGTAAACAAGCATTAACTTCACATCAATATTCATAACGTTATATCCTGACTCTGCGGGATATTATTGACAAGAAACGAGCGAACAGCAAACATTTGTGAACGAACAACAGTAAAGAAAGCCTTTATTGGTCGGCACATGTGCATAGTTTTAAGACCACCTTACATAGCAGAATGATACTTGTAACCCTACATTTACATGTAGCCCTAAAGGCCCCCTCTCACTTGACGTGCGGCACGCTTGCGGCATTGCTGCGTTCGAAAACGCAGATGTACCGCCACGGAACCTAGAGGTGCCGCAAGCAAACCTAGAGGTGCCGCAAGCAAACCTAGAAGTGCCGCAAGCAAGCGCGACGTTTTTTAAAAAGTTTAAAAATAACGCAAGTGGCAAGATGCCGCAACAGTGCCGCAACAGTGCCTCAACAGTGCCGCAACAGTGCCGCAACGGTGCCCCAACGGTGCCGCCACCATGCCCCAAACAGTATCAAGGATATATTTTGCCTATTTTACACCAAGAATCAAAAGTAAACACCATTTTATCACCGAAAAACTATTTTAGATGCATTTCTAATAATTTTACAGCGGTTTTCGATCCAGTTAAAACACTGCGAATTCCAGAAAACTTACCTTGTATCCGTATTCAGAGTTAACTTAAAAATACATCTTTTGATTTATTTAATGGAAAGTAGGTCAGTATTTTATACTTGAAAACAAAAAATAAGTAACTGGTTTATCGATTAACCTACGGATGTAGAGATAAAGGTTATCGTACAACGTTCAAAAAGAAATTATTTATGTTGGATGATAACGAGTTTGCGTTTGCGTTATAACGTTACAAGCTAATCATTGCTGGTAGCCTGCCACCGATAAAATACAAAATTGCAGTCATTCAGACCCATGGGCCATATTTTTCTCACTTTTTACAAATATGATAGACTTAGACATCAATAGGCTGGTAAGCCATCCGCCGACAATGAAAATACTCAGCGTCATACAAAAAAAGTATGAAATATCAAACATTTTCATTTTAGAAATTTGCAAAATTGGTGAATAAACATATAAACATACATAATTACACATAACGTTACATGGTGCAAAACGTACACATCGAGTGAAATCTGGTATATATTTCGTGTCCGTTCATTTGGGTCATTTCCTTTACTGTAAAAGTCTTTCAAGGTTATTTATAGCATATGTACCATATAATTCATTATCATAAGGGAAATCTTTTCATTATAAATCTCATTTTCGGGCATTCTCATCATTTTACGGTGATTTTTCATAAATTGACAACGCTGCAATTGTCAATAACGTGTTCATTTAGTCTAGAAACGCAACAGTGCCGCACGTCAGTGTGAGTGCAAGACAAAATCGGCGAAATTAACACAACAGTGCCGCAGTGAACGAACGCAGCAATGCCGCAAGCGTGCCGCACGTCTAGTGAGAGGGGGCCTTAACGTATTGTTTTGCGCATATGATCGCGTTTTTTTTCTGGACAATTTGTACTATACCCTGGGTACAGTTCTCTTTCTTGATAAAGCAAGCAATTTTTCTAGTCACCGGCTTAGCCTTTACAAGACACAAAAGTTTCAGTGACGTGTAACAATCGTAACGTTACATGTATGCCTGGAGACCATATGCGCGGGGCCTGTCCTTGGTGCTGACTGCACTTTCGAGTCCACGCAACATTAATTAGGAACCACCAAGACAGTCAAACGTTGAACCGTGTTGTCAATCATTACTATTAGCTCACAAAGGCAATGGGATTTGCAGGCTATTCTGTGTTTCGCAAGAAACTTAACACTGGCCCGTAAAAGGTTAATTTACTCTGTTCATGGCTTTTGTGTAAGAAAAACAAAATCAGTAGTAACCTATCAACATCAGTGACGTGAAAGAGCCACTTTCTGACGTAATTTTCTAATTGTGATGTCACAAGATGAAGGGGCAGAGCAAAGAACCGCTTCAGGTAACCACGATCAAGCTATGCGCCACATGGAAACCCAGAGTGAGCGTCTCCAGTTCTGGAATACCTCCTAGCAACGCCAAAAACAAGATGGCGAACGTCTTCACCCGTAGGAGTTGCCTGCCCCGCAACATCACCTTCACAGACTACGGACCCGTCAACACCCAGCCCCGCTACATCCCCAGGAAACTCTCGCCCACCCGCCTGCACAACCCCCACCCCGTGGGGCTGGTGTACCAGAGCCCTTACAACAGGGACAACCATGTAAGTACAGGCATGGGTATCTTTATCAAACTTATCATCTTAGAATAGGATGAAAAAATTGACAGTAGAAAGCGTAGAAATAGCATGAAGTTAAGTACAATTATCTCTTAATTCATTGGCACAGACACAGTGGTACATAGTTTACATGACAACGCTACATGTAGCGTTAACGTTAACATGCTTACAATTTTCGTCACATTTCCCCATGTGACGGAAAAGACATTCCCTTTTAATGCTCAGTAACATGCAGTTCTAAGAACACCAAGCGTTCCTGCATGTTCTTTTCGCATGAAAAGAGAACATTGCTATGGACCCATGCCATCTCATGGAGTTAGCTTCAAATATATGGTTTACAGGACACATTCTCCTACGCAGAGGGAGCACAGTCGTCTCGAAACTCCTTGTGGACAAGGGGCAGTTTGCCCTTGGCAATTGGATGTCACTGCGCAGGAGAATGACAGGGACATCATTTTGTTTTAATAATTTTACAACCGAATACAATGTCCCTGTATCAATCATGTTCTTTCTCCCATATTCTTCCTTAGACATTTGGAATCTGGGAACCGGACCTTTCACTGTGTAGAAGCCGCTTCCCTGATATGTTCAGACATCTAGGTAAAATCTTCATTTCATATTTAACGTTATCTGTTGTTGTTTTTTGTCCAAGTAAACCTTCCCGCACACACTTTTCGAGCGCTGAACTCACAATGATATACGTGGACGAGACTTATAAAACAACCCCGGAAATGACATGTCTGTGAACAACCGAAGGGAAATGCTAAAGTTAGTCTTGTTCTTAAAGCTTCTCCCACGCCCGGTACCTAGCCTTATCACCATAAACTTGTTTTGTACATGCACCAGGCTCCAGTAACACACGCTCTTTCGGTCTCCTTTCCAGGTCTGACAAATTTCTCTACCGAACGCAACCACCAGTTCTCTGTGCCCAAGTTTGAAAAAGGTGATACTCGCGTTGCATAATTATTACCTCCATGAAATGTCATGGAGGTTATATTTTACCCCGCGTTTGTCTGTCTGTGTGTCTGTCTGTGTGTAAACAAGATAACTCAAGAACGGCTGGGTGGATTGGTTTCATACTTACTATGTTGGTAGGGTGTGATGAAAGCTGGAAATGATTAGATTTTGGGCCCCCTAGCGGCTCCCCTTGGTACTGCAGCGCAACTTCCGGTTTTGCTATCTTGGTGTTCTGAACATGCTATGGTCACGATTTTTTAGTAATAGATAGCTCTTGTGCTCAGGAAGAAGTGACATAAGTTTGGGCCCCCTAGCGTCTAGTTTTAGGATAGCAGGGGCATTTTTGTCAAAAACTTCTGACGAGGATAACTCAGGAAGGGAACAACGGATTTTCATGATTTTTGGTATGTAGGTACCTTGGACAATGTTGTACAAGATGGAATACTAATTATGCAAAATAGGAGCAAATTTGCATAATTAATGACAACATTCAATCATAGCAGTTTTTTCTATGTATCTCTTGTCTTGGACGTGATATGGTCTTGAACTTTAAGTGGTAGATAGCTTTCAGTGTCATGACAAAGTGGAGCAAGTTTCAGTCCCCTAACATTTAATTTAGGAACTACAGGGGCGTTTTTGTCAAGACATTCCAAAGAGGATAACTGCAGAAAGGATTGACGGATTGGCATCATATTAGGCATGCGGGTACCTTAGGCAAAGATGTTCATAATGATATACATTTTATGCAAATGAGGACTTAATTTGCATAATTAATGAGGAAATTGTATAATTCCATTGTTTTCAATAACTGGACTTCAATAAATGTAACACATGTTTATTATGATAGGTGGAATATAAGCAGATACTAAATATGGTAATGAGGAACTTATTTGCATAATTTATGTAAAAATTGCAAAACCGCTTTATGATTAATAATGGGAATTCTATAATTGTGACATGTGTACGTTTGTCAATGATGAACAACACCATGCATAGATTATGTTAATGTCTTAGTCATTTGCATGAAATTTACAAAAGCTCTAAATTTTCATGGAGGTATGAGGTCGCCGAACTCTAGTTATTAATCATAATTGCTAACACTCCACGAGATAACATAACTCCAATTATAATTTGTTAGTCGAAAAGTGTTAATCCTTTGCAGTGCAGTTTGAAAAAGGGAGGGTAGCTACGATTTTGGAAAACTTAATTTATTGAACTGATTGAGTGTTCTTGGGTGTTCTTGGTTTGTTTAACGAAAACGACTGATAACGCGATACGACACATTCTCTTGATAATCGCATCAAATTCAGGCGGCGCCCCGGTCATCAACCGCTCCCTGGACTCCACGTACCGGCAGACGTTCCAGTGGCCGCCCACGCTTGATCCCAGGTTCAAGGCCTGGGAGAAGGCAACCCGCTTCGGTAACAGGCCCAACGACGGCCCGGTCAGAGGTGTAGGTGGGTAGCCTGATGCTGAGTACCATCCTCCGTAGTGACCGCTGGCTCACTACTTTCGTTTGCTAACCACGGTTGGCAAGGGAAAGTAGTGAGCCAGCGGTCACTACGGAGGATGGTACTCAGGCTAGTAGGTGGGTGCCTTTCTGTGAAATGTTGACGGGATTCTCACCATTAACACAACGTTGACATTGTCCATCTGGACTGGTTACACTGCAAACGTAGCTGTTGTGATACCCCGAATGGCCGACTCATATATAAATTAAGAACTCTGCAACAGACCTGAGTCATTTACAGATGTGCCCTATGTGGCAAACTCGTGTGACGAAGGCAAGTCATTCTCGTGTGGGACTGTTTAGCCGCATCCGACGCTGTAGGGCTGATATCAATTAGGATTTTACCATGGTCAATATTGACCAAAGGAGGCCATATATAGATACACTCAGATATCTTCAGCTTAGTAATGTATTGTACTACGTTAGTTATCCGAGATGTACATTTTTTTTTTTGTATACGGTCATACGTCTGCGGCCGAAGGAAGGGTGTGTAGGTTGCTTCTTTTCTCTCCGTTTAGGTGTGTGATAAGTACGCCTTAGTATTGATATGAGTTAGTGTCACCATATAATGTAACACCGGCCGGATACATTTTCATTTCCTTCCCCAGTCCCCAGGATGGGGTTGCCGCCCATTGCGACCAAGATCACGTTACAGAGCAGGCCCCCTTCCCGAGTGGCATCCCGGACCGGTGCTACGTCTCCCAAGAAGTGCCCGAAGACACCAACACCAAAGTCTCCAACAAAACCACCCCCACCGTCTGCAAAGGCATCCACAGAAAATACAACACAGTAGTATACCAGCACACTGTCTTCACTTGAATAAACATGCCCCATATGATCACCATTTTGCGTCAAATGTTGTATTCTTGAGCAGAAAGCAGAATGCTCACCTGACATAACGTTACAAATCTACCTGGGGTAACGCCAGGAAAAGGTTGATAAGTGTTGTGGACACAACCATGTACTTTAACAGGGGTGGTATGATAGGATCGCATTTCAGCACCAAGTACAGGAGCACTTACTGTTGCAGGACTGGAGTGATAAGATAGTAGTACTTCCTGGACTAAGGACATGGCCATGTACTATAGCAGGGACGGTAAGATAGAGCATTTTGGACTAAGGACATGACCATGAACTATATCCTACCATACATAAATAGGATTATGTTAAGGACCAAGGACAGGTCCACGTTTGGGGCACTACCATCATGTAAGTTCAAAGGATGGATCACAGTTCATCACCATGGACCAAACCATTAATTAAAACAGAGGAAGGGTATGGTGTTCTTCAGCACCAAGGACAGGACCAGATACTATCAGGACTTGGATTAGATTTCAATGCACACAACCAAGTGATGTTACTGTAAACTTGATGGTAGGATAGGGTCACATTTCAGGAGGACAGGTCCATGCTCTGGATTAGAACCTTGTACATGTACTTTCGAAGGGTGGATCCCATTTCATTGCCATTGACAAAACCATTTAATGCAAGAGGGTAGGTGTTCTTCAGCACCAAGGACAGGAACATGCACTAGCAGGAGTGGAAGGGCTGGATAACATTCAAATGGATATATCAAACCGTGTGCTGTACTGCATACAGAATGGTTGGATGGGTTACATTTCAGAAGCATGGACAGGACCATGTTTTGGCAATATAACCATACTCATGTACTTTTAGTTGATACATTCTCCTACGCAGAGGGGACCAAAGTCATTGGCATTGAAAAACTCCTCTTACTCTAGAGGAGTTTGCAACGACCCCTCTGCGTAGGAGAATAAGTAGATGTGACAGAAACAGAAACACACTAAGGACTTGCATATAACATTATGAATGGCTTTTATTGTAAAATTTACAAATAACATTAGGCAACACCTTCTGTAGACGTAAAAGGCGAAACATGTCAGCACAGCGTGGTTTGGCTTTTACACAATTTCATATCCTATCTCTTTACAGGGAGTCCATAGAAATCCCTTATTTACAAAACATTACAGAACAGAAATATATACACAAGAACAAGGGATGAGCAATACACAAATGTTGAAAATAGAGGGTAATATTCTATAATAACAATAAAAAATGTAGGAAACATAAAGGAATCTAGAAAGAAATTTGGCACTTAGTGCTTAAGAATTGCTATGCTATATTCTATCTAAACAGATAAAACTGTGGTTGCAAACAGATATGATACATATATGACAATGTTGGCCACCTTAGCCATTTTATAGAAAGTATCTACCCATAAATTACATAAATTACTTTTCTTGTCTCTCATTTCACATGAATATATCATACTGTTGTCCAATAGACTTTGTACTGGTAGTTGCTTTTGGTCTGTAATCTAAACAGAAAATCTCCCACCAAATTTAGGTAAAAACTCATAGATTTGATTTCATTTTTTGACTACAGAAAAGTGGCAAGATTGACTGTAGTTTGGACGTATATCACATATCAAATATTGTTTTGTCACTGTAGAACAGAACTGCTATCAGAACTTATCTAAAGCTTACTTTTCCCTATCTTTCAATAACATACAAACCATGATACATGGGATGAAAGACACTGTGACAGAAAACAAATACACTCAGTCAAGATATCTACACTGCCTATAGGTTCTCTGCTATCTACATGTATGAACACTTTTGATTCACAGTTCATAAAGGCTTTACCTACAGTACAAATGAATGTACACACAGACAGTACAGATGCATACCTAATGCAATGGCAACAAGTTATTCTACATACTGTGTAACACATCTTTACTTGCATAAGTGTTATGAATACCATTTGCTATGGTGTCCAAATTTGTTAACTAGTCTTAAGAATACCTTTATCACAGCCAGAGGATAATTGTTTGAAGGGAACATCCCTTAGCTAACTGTTCCTATGGAAATACATGTACGATAACCTGGGATGTAACACAAGATGTGATTGGCCAACTGTGGTAGCACAATGTATTCCAGAAGGTCACGTGGGAACTAGCAAGAGCACACTCCTTTTAATGCAGGTTTAGACTAACTTTGTTAATCTCCTGTACACAGTGCATGCACATAAAAATATGAATGCATGTACTCGCACTATGCACTTTAGAATTGATCTTTCAGATCACTTGAAAGAACTACAAACAGTGCAGCCAGTAACTTCCACTGAAACATTATGTACTACTTGTATTGTTCCCAAAGACTGTGCTCCTGCTTGGAAGAGTGTTTCTTGTCTCAAGTTTGCTTCTCCTGTCCTTTGATTTTCCTGTCTTGAACATTTCCACACACTAGCTACAGTGATATCTACAACATGGAAGACAAAGTATACTTCTTTGTTCACGTCCTCTCATCTTCAACAAAGAATGTCATGGCACTCTCTAAAGTTCCTACTTCAAAAACTCATTCTGTCACTGCTGCATGTGAAAAGCAGCTTCTGTATCAACTCCAGGTCTCAAATTGTGGCTGTTTCCCTTTCGTTTCTTTTGTTTATTCTGTTACTCTTGAGCCTACTCCACTTGCCCAAAGAATATCACAGCTTACTTACAATCATTTACAACAATTTACACTATTCCTTTCTTCTATCTGCCCTGCCTAAAAGGCCATCCTTTCAATCAAAATCAAGACATTTAATCTCAGAGTGTGAGGAAGCAAATGCCAGCATTTTATAATCCTTGCCACACAGATGTTTGTATAGAGAAAGGAACATCTCCCATTGTAGTTCAAATTCTGCATGTCGGTCCAGTGCTTACACATATATATACACATATATATATTGGAGCCTCTACCCAGACATATGTCGGGGAGTCTCTACACTGACATATACACCAGATTTGATATAAAGCATGTGGCCTTTGTCCAACCTTCATTGACGTACGCGGCCTTTGTTTGTAATGCCCCAAATGTTAACACTTTGGCCCTCAGAAAATAACATAATCTTACTATTAGGACAAGTGACCCTCACCTGCTCAAGTTTTCAGACTATAAAAACTTTCCAAAGAGGCCAGTTTTGTTGATGATTTTCGAAGCAGAAAAAGTGACCACACCACTAATGGTCTCTACCAAAGAAACCAGCAAACCAGCTTTCACATTCTCTCCTACACTGGTCCTTGCAAGAAATCAGGAGTCAGAGGGATGGTAGGAGGAACAAACTCAACCATTTCCAATTTGATTGGTTGCAGATCACTTGCCATGAGGTACACAAAACAGGTTGCCTCTGGCTGTGCAAATAAATTTCCATACAAAGACCTGTATGAAACAGCCACTGTATCTCTCTTTCTCTCTCTCTTTCTTGGCCTTCTAACCGCTTGCCTTTCAAATTCTTATTTGTAGGATAAGAAAGGCAATGGGAGACCATATCCCTGCTGTACATCATATATGACTTTATAAGAAGTTAGCCATATCAAGTGGTTCTCTTCTTGCAATGGCCTCAATATGACATTGTCCACTTGACTCCAATTTTAGCACTCTACTGAACTGACATTCATCCTTAGAAAAACATCAGCAGCACGTGCACACCCCTGTGTTTTAGTGTTACATCCCAAAGCACTGGTAAATATCAGCCATCTTTGGATGCTTCCATACCAGACACAGGGGTGTTTTTCGGTGGGAGTTACAAAGTGGTTGATGATACAATAAATATGAGATGAAATGGTTCGTAAATAAGATCTTAACAAGGAACGCTTCAACTGGAGGACTCTGCAGGGGGCGGCTCCTTTGGCTCGGGTTTCCGGCGGACGCCGCGAGGTTTGATCTCCAGCGACATCTGCCACAGAGCCTCCTCCGACAGGTACTCGTCAAAGTTGTTGAAGAATGTCTGGATCTTCTCATTTCTCTTGAAGTCGTAATGCCTGAGGGGAAGAAGTAAACTTATTTCACTCACGGACCTCAAGCATGGAGAAACATTTCATCTCATTTTTTACATTCGTACGTATTCTCTAGGAGCAAGTTTTGGAGACACTATTGCTACGCCGTACATTGGCCATGAGATACTGTGTAATTTTTTAAATCTATTTCTTAAAACTTTTAAGTAGATCATTGTTTTTAAATGTATATATGTATTGTCTTTGTGTATGGGCCTGAAATAAAAAAATAAACAAACAAACAAATTTTCTACAGCAAAATGAACAAGCAGCAATGATACGAAAAATTGTCCTTCCTTAACATACTAAGTGACCTGGTTTCTAAGTTGGAAAATAGTCACATTCTTTGCGGAACAAGTCACGGACAACAATGGTAAGTAGCACATGGTCATGTGCTGGTTCTTAAATGTCAATTGGTGCATCTTTCATATTTTTTTGAATATTGAAGAACCTTGACAATTGACTATTCACCAATCAATTTTGCTGTTGTTGAGATAGCAACAGCATGCCTCCGATTTTATGTCTAAAACTTGTAATGCCTTAGTTTCTGATTCGTATGAAACAGATGAAGTCCTATGCATTCCAGCAATAGAACAGAATCTGCTGAAAACTTACACTTGTTTGAACCTGCGCACATTGTCCAAGATGTTAAACTGCTGCCAACGCTTGGCAAAGTTGATGATCCCATCCTCCAGCATGTCAGGGTTGCCCAGGTGAACAAACGTGATGTCCTGTAGGATCAGCCCTCTGCAAAAACACAGAACATCACATTAGGGGTGTGTCAGTGAAGGTTAGACATTTAGGTAATAAGAAATACAATACAAAGCTAGTCAAGCAGCTGTTTTCATAACGGCCAGAGGATTCAGATGGTGCCAGCTATCTTGCATAGCTGACTGAAAAAAATTTTCAGTCCAAAAGGTATTTTGATCAGGTTTTTTTTTGTTTAATGCTGTTGGAGAGGATGCTGAATTTTAAGCTGTATCTTTACCATTCTAATTACAGAAGCAAAAGAGTAACCAAGAGCTTCTTGGAACAAACATAACAAGAAAATTTACAAGCTTACAGGTAAGGTATACAGGGTGGTTCTGCCTCTGCCAGGGCTGCCCGGTACGCACGGAATGACGAGGTGCTGTCTATCAGTGTGCAGTACTCTGCAAGACCCTGTGACAGGAAAAAAGATTGCAATGTCAAACAGTTGTACTGTACAACTTGTACATTATGTTTCATATATCGTAAATTTTGTATAGAGTATTTTTTTATGGTCCAGGACAATCTACCCCAATGACTAAAAACATAAGAAGTAGTAGAGGAAGCTTAATATTTGAAGTGCCTTTGACATTCCACCAGAGGAAATACTGCACTTACAATTTCACATAACCCCTTTGACCCTTTTCTAAACAGAACAATATTGTAAACCTTCAACCAACAAGTCTGATATTATTGATAATCAGCAGTGCTCAAGAATGTACATCAGAAGAAGTTCTCACGTCTGTGGTTTGTTTCTGCCACTCTAATCTCCGTATGGGTGCAGAGTCCAGTGCTGACAGGATAGCCAGGTACGAGTTGAAGTTGTTGAATCGGCGAAGATGCTGGAGGAAAATGGATACATTCAGTAAAGTTGTGATGGCACAGTGGTGTAACACCTTAATATGATGCATCAGCTTTGGATACTTTAGGTAATGTAGGACAGTATCAGCTATATGAACAAAGCTTTCAAATCTAATCATACTTTTTCAAAGAATACATTTACATTATTATTTTATAATTCTTTTTTCTAAATTTTTTCACCTGCGGCGATGGTGGTGACGATTTCTAAATTTCCCTATGTATTAGGCAGCATTAATAAGGAATTTGCTGCTTATACTATAGAGCTAACCTACTTAGGGTCACCTTAAGCAGTCCTTACAAATGCTGTTGAATAGTTGTTACCTTCATAATCTTTATGAATCTGTTGACCAGTTTCTCTCTGTCCTGGGCCTTGGGCTGTGTGAGGATACATGATCTGCACCTGGGGTAAGAGAAACAAATCTTCAACCTTCAAAACAAAGTATGTTGCAAAAATGACTAATGTGGCAATATAAAAAGATAGACATTCTGTTGACATGCTCTATAAATGTGGTAAGGTTCGGACTACTAACCAGTAAGACATCTTGTTGAAGTGCTCTGTGAATGTTGTAAGGTTCGGACTAAGCTCCTCAGACTGCTCCTTGGCCCAGGCCAGAATCTCAGGAATCTCGATCTTCTGGAAGGCCTCGGCATCCAGGAGAGTCATCTGTTCTGCTAACTCCTCTCCCTTAAAGTCAAACAAACTGGCACGCCTAGAAGAGACACGAGACAAGAAAAGATTACCTTTTCTGAAATAACTGTTGTACTTCTATTATGATCTTGTGATTTAGTAATGATCTGACCCCCCAAAAAAAACGTCAGATTTTTTTTTTCATCGACAATAGAAAAAGTTGGCAACACATGAAGGTAGTGGGTAGAAAATAGCTATCTATCAAAAGTGACATCTTTTTTTTAAGTACACTAAATACCAGCTAACATTTACCACAAGCTGATCAATATTTGTTTTAATAAAATTTAAAAAAACAACAAAACTTTTCACAGGTTTAAAGATTTTTGCACAAATACAAAAAAAGTGTATGACAAAAACATCATCCAGGGCTACACTTTTAAGCATGTTACAACTTACTTCACAGAGACACTGAGCGCTGACAGTGGAGAGAAATTGTTGTTGAGGGCCAGCTGTTTTCTCTGGTCACATTTGTTCAGCATCTTGTTCCGCAGTAGCTTAGCCAGAACCAGCTCCCCGTCACACAGCAGCTTGAACACCAGGTCCATCAGGATCTGGATTATCTCTTCTGTCAGCTCACCAATACTGGGCAAAAAAGGCAAACATCATCATCCATCAACTACCCCATGAAGTAGTACTGTAATCTAAATATTCAGAATGATAATGCAATCAAAATTTACGGACAGGGGATCAATAAAATCTGGTCTATGTTGAGGGTTGACACTCTTAACAGAATGTGTCAGTGGGAGAAATATTCAAGGCGCAAAAAAGTGGTCACACTGGACAGATTGTCTTAGATGTTTACAAGTACAGGTTTGACTACATAGTTATCACTCAACCACCCAGTGTAGCAGTGGTGTGAAATTTGAATACATGATTCTGTCAAACACCAACAACTTTCTAGATAAATCATGCAACCAATGCATGTTGCTTGTATTGCTAAAGAAGCATACAAGCTTTACAAGGATCTAGTTACTCACCACAGCTCATCCACCACTCTGACCAACAAGAAGAAGGCATTCCGACTGGCTCTTTTTCTGGTGTTGTCGGACATGTGACGGAACTTGTTATATGTGGGAACAGTTAAGGAGAATATCTACAACTGTGTATGGAGACTCTATTCATCAAGGACTAATTTTGACAATAGACTTACATGTCTTTTAGTATTCTTCATCTTATTGGGAAAACAAACAGCTCCTTGAAAAAGCAACAATAAAAGTACAAGACTTGTACATGTATATGTACGGAACACCATATTTTGAACTAAGATGACAACACTTAGTGCACTAACCGTCTTGCACATTTTCAGTTTTTCAGTATCATGTAGCAAAATTTGTTAAAAGGATATCTGTAGAGCAGTTTGTCGATGAGGCTCTTGGGTGTGATGAAGGTTCTGTAGGTAGTCAGGAATGCTTCGTAGAACATCAAGTCTGGGGAAACACAGACCAAACATCATGAGGAACACAGGCAGAAATGGGACTCACTGAAAGACAGTCAACTCTGACTGTAGTGTAGTGTAATGGCACTAAACTGGGCTGCTAATGAAGAGTGGAAAATGGTACCAAACCAACAGACTAATACTAGTTTATTATGTGTAACAAGTGTTAGCAAATGATATCAAGGAAATCATACCTAATCATGTTTATGTCAATTTATTTGCTGGCATCTAAGTTTACAGAGCTAACACCACCATCATATAAAAATATCTAGTAATCAGTCAACTGGGTACTTATTTAAATCCTTATTTTTATCGCTTAAATATTAATAGTCTCACCATTTTTGTCAGCTCCAGTAGCGTGCACTATCAGCACATCCATGGAACCCCCCCTAAGGTCAGGTCCATCTTCTCCCTGAAGGAAAAATCATTAAAAAATCAGTACAACTCAAATCTAGTGGGAGGCAAAATGCAACTTAACAATACAAAGTGAGCTTAATAAAGAGATTACAACAACAGCAACAGAATATAACCATATACAAAAGCGGATAAGACGAAATTCAAATACAAAATGGTGTCTCATGCCTCAACATTCACCTAGTCTAGTCTAGTCTAGTAGTACTATCCATATCTGTAGACAGAAATAAATATGTACAAAATGCCCTGCTTAAGTGTACAATGAAAACAATGACAAGGCAGTGCAATAGACATTCTAACTTCACCAGGCATTGCAGTTGGTGTTGAGAACCCTTTGAATATGTCATGAACATTACGGTAGTGGTTACAAAGGCCTTCACACAAACAAAAAAAGCTGAAATGTGACCTAACATGCTAAGAGATGCTGTACACTAACAACCTTACAGTAACTAAATCAACAGCTTAACAGATTGTATGAATAAGCTTAGAACCTGATGAAAAGAATAGAGTTCCACCAAGTTTTACAAACCTATCTGGCACCACAGGCAAACACAGCAACTGAAAGTTCACACCATGAAGCCATAAACACTCCACACAGCGCAGGCACAAGCCAGGTGAAAACAAAGCACAGTCCTGCTATGAGTGGGAATGGTGGGTTGTACTAACTTTTGTTTTGGGCATCGTGTGGTATTTCCTGGGGTAACCCACCTCTTTCTTGAAAACTAACTTGTCAGACACATCCAAGGAGTCCAGTGTGTTGGGCTTGGCGGTGGTGTCTCCTTTGTCCTCCACCTCTTTAGGGGTGCCCGGTCTGTCTTCCAAACTGAAAAGACAAGGGTTAGGTGAGCCGAGCCACATGTAAAGCCTTGATGTCTGCTTAAATATGATTCAGTTTTTTATTGCTGATCTGATACATATCAACATGAAATGTGCCTAACAAACAGGATATTCTAGGTTCTGAATCACTTTCCTTTTCATATAATAGAACCCCCTACAATGTATATGTGGGAAGTTTTAGGATTATAGACATTTAAATTGTTCAAATTTCCTACAGAATATCATGATAATAGCAGCAGATAGGAGGCAAAAAAATGAGGTCACTTTTCTACAGAATATCATGGTAATTTTAGAAGATGGGGGCAAAAAAATGAGGTCACTTTTCTACAGAATATCATGGTAATTTTAGAAGATGGGGGCATAAAAATGAGGTCACTTTTTCTACAGAATATCATGGTAATTTTAGAAGATGGGGGCATAAAAATGAGGTCACTTTTTCTACAGAATATTATGGTAATTTTAGCAGATAGGAGGCCAAACAAGAAGGCCACTTTTGTCAGACAATGTACATTATGTAAATAGCTAGTAAGAAAGACAGCCCTGTACCTAGCACTTGTCGGAGAGGGTTCTATCAGACTGATGGACTTGTCTCTGGAAGGGGTCTCGTACATGGGCGGGGAGGGGAGGCCGTGTGACGTGTAGTGTCGTCTGTTATCCTTGTCCTGGAAAACAGGGGGAAAAGGAATCTGTAACTAAATCTGTAACTAAAAAATCCATTTGGAATGAAGCCCCCCTGCTATATGTACATACAGAAACCAATGATACTTCAGCAACATGCAAGAAACCAATAGTACTTCAATAACATGTACTTACTGTCTGTACTAAAATTTTGGCAATATCATATCACTTCTAGATATATACATGTATACTTACCACTTTTTTTCAGTTTGCATAAAGAAAACATGGAAAAGCAGACGTCTGGAGAAAACTTAACTACAAGTATTTTTTAGACCCCTGTATAGAGTGGCAAAGGCTAAAATGAGGTACACTTACTGTAAATGCAGAAATATCCGAGGTGGTTTTATGCATGTGGTTTTCGCGTTGCCAATTTACCGTGAACGTAAAACCACCGCGAACATTTTTCTATGGCAGTAAGAGCCTACAGTGCATGGTGCTACCCCGAACTTAAAACCACCGCGAACAGTCCTTTTCCCGCTACCGCGAAACTAAATCCCCGCGAACTTAAATGCATTTACAGTAGTACTTACTAAATGTTTTCTTTTCGGGGGGAGGGCTGGGGCTTCTACAGGTACGTTTCCGTTTCCAGCTTGTCCTTCCGGCGTTAAGTGGGAAAATCTGAAGATGTTTCCAGCGGAATTAAAACTTCCGGCGGGTTGCTCTGTGTTGTATTGCACATTGTCGTATGGCGAGGTCTCCATACAGGGACTCAGGTTATCATAAGGAGACATTTCAAGTCCATTGTAACCCAGGCCCTGATGGGCGGAGTAGAAGAAATTTGGGCTCGGCTCAGAGTAGTCCCCAAACATGTGGATGTATGCTTGAACTGTGGAGAGAGTAACCAAAATAGATAATGAGTTCAGTAAGTACTAGTAAACTGTTGTAGCTACAGTGTCTCTGCACAGTGCATATTTGACAGAGATCGAAATCCATGGTATGTTCCTTTATAAACTGCATCCCAATTACATTCAGATATAAAAATGCTTCAGGAAATAAGTATTTGTCAACATCTAAATAGAATGAAACATTACATGTCATTGTATAGTAGTTTGTCCTGGTTTGTTACTGGTCTGTCCTAGTACTTATATGTATAATACATACCATTTAGTTGGGCAGTTATTGTTATGAATGTACACAATAAAGCACAAAAGTGTTGTAGAGATAAAGAACTGGCTTGCACTTCACAAACACAGTAACTCTAACATCTACTTAAAAAGATATCCAGTATAGGGCAAAAACAGCACAAGAGCTTAGTATTCAATAGACAGCCTAGACTATTTGTATGTCTCACTAAAGCAAACATCTCCACACACTAGAAACTCTAGACTCCATGTTTTAAGCAAGCTGCACAACCTATACTCAAGGTGAATCAAACACATGAACCCCAACTTACTGTGCTTCTTTTTCATTGGTAGCGGTGGTGGAACATCTGGGTCAGGTGACCTGCTACCACACAGAGCATTCTGGGAAGGCATAGGCTGCAACGAGGCATGCTGGGAAAAACCACTCGTTTGAGCATGCGGACTACCAACGTGATGCGAGAACGGGCCGTCAGACCCCAAGAAACTGTCCTGTAACAAGTTATCGTAACTGCCATGCGGAGTTGTGTGCTTTCGCAATTTTTTCGGCAACTTTGGAGGAGAGTCTGCGGCCCCCATTGCACTGGCCGAAGTGTCAAGAGTGTTAGCGGGACTCCGGTCGCCAAACAGAGAGTCCTGACTGGCCATACTGCCTCGGTTAGTGGAAGCGGAGTCTGTGGAGTCACTGTCATGCAGACTGGAGCGGTTGGAGGTGTTACCGGGGGGGTCGGGGGAGGTGGCTTGCCCCGTCCCGTCCGAGCTGCTGGTCTCGC